>NC_064304.1:38052142-38135181 GCF_023373825.1 Bactrocera dorsalis | reverse complement strand
GATAGGAGGAAAAATAGAAAATATAAATGGAAAAAAATAAGAAATATTGAAAAAAATAGTAAAAAAAAATTATTAAAAAAAAAATTATTAAAAAAAAATTATTAAAAAAAATATAAAATTATAATAAATAAATATTGAAAAAAAAACTAAAATTATTGGAAATTAAAAAAAAAATGATTGAAAAAAAAAATATTGCAAAAGTTTTACTTTTCAAAACGAAAAGGACTAAAAATTATTGTAAATAAAAAATATTACATGAAATATTGAAAAAAATTAAATACTGAAAATAAAAAAATTAAAATATTGAAATATTGAAATAAAGGACCTAAAAATATTGAAAAGAAAAAAATATTCAAAAAAAATCATTTAAAAAAATTAAATAAAAAACTAAAATATTTTAAAAACTATTAATTGTTTATTGAAAATAAGAAGACGGAAAATATAAAAAAATATGAAAATATAGTAACTAAAACTAATAAAAAAAATTAAATGAAATATTGAAAAAAATTAAATACTGAAAATAAAAAAATTAAAATATTGAAATAAAAGACCTAAAAATATTGAAAAGAAAAAAATATTCAAAAAAATCATTTAAGAAAATTAAATAAAAAACTAAAATAATTTTAAAAACTATAAATTATTTATTGAAAATAAGAAGACGGGAAAAATAAAAAAAAAATATATAAAAATATAGTAACTAAAGCTAACAAAAAATTATTTTCTACAAAATAAAAAAAACTGCCAAGTCACCTCAATTACATACTGAAATTTTCCTACAGGGCATTAATAAGCATATATTTTAGCTTATATTTATTTATACATAGTTTTGATATTAAAAATATTTCTAAATATAACAGTTTAAATAAACAATAAAAAATATATAAACAAATATTAAGAAGGCAAAAACCAGGAAGTTTATGAAATATACGTAAGTAAATCAACAGAAACAATATCGTAAGATCACTTGTAGAAAAGTTTCTATAAATGCATTAGTGTGTGTGTGTGTAGCATGTATAATCCTCCTTTAGGGGAAACTATTTCTTTATATCAAGAAGATATTATAGAAATATGTACATATATCTATAGAAATAACAAAACGAAATTTGGTTAAGCAATTTTTAATTATTATAGTTTTAAAAAATAATAAAATATTATATATAGTATAGTAAATATTTGGAAAATTTTCCATTTCCGTACACTGTAAAAATCAACAAGCCACTTATTAGCAACGTGTGCGCCGTTGGCGACATATGCAAGTAGTCGGCGATGACGCTGCCGACAATGACGACGGTGACAACTACGGCCGATGACGACAGTACAACAGCAACACCAACACCAACAGCAAATCGCGCAATCGCATCGCTTCGCTTGCCCTCAATAAACGTGTCTCATATTGCAAATTCAATATACTATAGGCAAAAAGCAACAACACAAAAGTGTAATGCAAACTGCGTCGAAATGAAAAATAAAAGGAAATTACACACATGAAATGCAGGGATGTGTGTGTGTAATGAAATTAATTAGAAACAAAAGTAAATAAAATAATTATAGATTAATCAGAAATATATTTAAATGGATTGGAAATATGTTAAGTAAGCTTATATGTAATTGTATACATTTTTTAACGAAAATTTAACAAAAAAATTGTCCTGACACAGCAATTTTTTTTATTAAGCAGTAAGTAGTGTTATTTCTGTAAATTTTTGAACCAATAAGCCATGCAAATCTGTCTTCTATCTAACTATTTTCTCAAAAATGTATCTAAAATATTTAATTTGTCAAGCTTTTTAGTTTTTTCAACTCAGTTGAAATGAGCTTTCTGATACAAGTCTAGTATATCTACATAGATTTAAAAGAAAATTGTGCATTGTTAATTTCGGTTGCAACGACGCTAGAATAAAAATGTAATTAAGAATTTTTCCCTACTGAATCATTTGTAACAAAAATACTTTTTTCACAGAAGAAAAATTCTTTGAAGAGCGAAATTTACAATTTAAATATAATTTAATAATAAAAAAAGAAACTTTAAGTATATGGGTCACCCTCTGTGCGTGGAATCTGACTAAACGTGTCACCTTTGCGTATGCAGCCGATTATTTATAGGTCATATTATGGACTTACATTGCAAGCAAGGATTGGTGCCATCGAATTGCCTTCACCGCTGCGAGTAAATTTAAATATATGTAAAAGTTTATTTTCAACACACCACTCCCTCGAGAGCAATTTTCAAAGCTTCACATTGCCTACGTCATCGTCGGTGCGAGCCGCCACACCAAATACATTTTAAAAATATTTTTAGCACCAAATCGAAGAGCCGACAAAACATTTGGACTTGTGCGCCAAGTAAAGAAATATAAAAATTTAATAAGATAAAAACAACAACAACAACAGAAGTAATACGTGATTATCTGAACTTACACGTGTTAAAAATAGAACACAACGACAGGCTAAGAACAGCGGCTTAACAGAGGCGTAAAATGATTTGAGACTCGATAAAGTGCAATAATAATTGAATTGTTTCTGGCACTTTGGGGGAACAACTGTCTGACAGTGATGTGGGCGTTGGAAAAAACCCCAAGTGTGAAAATTAAAGAGTTGGAGAAAACAAAATGTGATTTATAAACACAGATACCGATGTACAAACATATAAAAGCGTGTGTGTGGATGAATATAAACAAGTTCCGGCAATGGAACGTTAAGTACGCAGCCATTCGTCGTGTTTGGGCAGCGCAGAATCCATCAGCACCCATGATTTCGGCAATTTCGTAGAAACCCAAAACTTTCTGCAGCTTTTATTTCACATATTCATGTTTATTTATGTATTTCATTCATGTTTTGCGGCATTTTTTCCTTTCACCGGCATTAAATAATTACATTTGTATGTGCAGTGATTAATTTTTGCCGCATATTACCTGTGCATTGTTTGTTTGTATGTGTGAACGTTTCATTTTTGCCAAAATTTGAAAGCAGCTGTGGCAGACGGCGTGGGATTGCATTGCCACCAGCTTGCGAGTATTTTCCCCAAAAAGAGTGAAAATCAAGCATAGCGGCGAGCGTGTAAGAAAAAGTTGGCAATCAAATAGTGTCAATTGATTTCGAAAGACTTTCTTTAACACACAGACGTAAATATAACGGGTGATTTTTTTTGAGGTTAGGATTTTCATGCATTAGTATTTGACAGATCACGTGGGATTTCAGACATGGTGTCAAAGAGAAAGATGCTCAGTATGCTTTGACATTTCATCATGAATAGACTTACTAACGAGCAACGCTTGCAAATCATTGAATTTTATTACCAAAATCAGTGTTCGGTTCGAAATGTGTTTATCGACAAATTTTGTACAGCGATGAGGCTCATTTCTGGTTGAATGGCTACGTAAATAAGCAAAATTGCCGCATCTGGGGTGAAGAGCAACCAGAAGCCGTTCAAGAACTGCCCATGCATCCCGAAAAATGCACTGTTTGGTGTGGTTTGTACGCTGGTGGAATCATTGGACCGTATTTTTTCAAAGATGCTGTTGGACGCAACGTTACGGTGAATGGCGATCGCTATCGTTCGATGCTAACAAACTTTTTGTTGCCAAAAATGGAAGAACTGAACTTGGTTGACATGTGGTTTCAACAAGATGGCGCTACATGCCACACAGCTCGCGATTCTATGGCCATTTTGAGGGAAAACTTCGGACAACAATTCATCTCAAGAAATGGACCCGTAAGTTGGCCACCAAGATCATGCGATTTAACGCCTTTAGACTATTTTTTGTGGGGCTACGTCAAGTCTAAAGTCTACAGAAATAAGCCAGCAACTATTCCAGCTTTGGAAGACAACATTTCCGAAGAAATTCGGGCTATTCCGGCCGAAATGCTCGAAAAAGTTGCCCAAAATTGGACTTTCCGAATGGACCACCTAAGACGCAGCCGCGGTCAACATTTAAATGAAATTATCTTCAAAAAGTAAATGTCATGAACCAATCTAACGTTTCAAATAAAGAACCGATGAGATTTTGCAAATTTTATGCGTTTTTTTTTAAAAAAAAGTTATCAAGCTCTTAAAAAATCACCCTATATTACATATAGTTATCGAGGTTTGTGCATTTATAGCGATTTTGTACTTTTACTTTCGCACATTTCACTTAAGAAAAACTCCAATACAACTAAAATGAAAAATGTTAACTACCGTTGCTTCGAAGATGCAATACCCTTCACAAATAAGGAAATTTCATTACAAAAATTTGGTTTTGAACGATCAGTTTGTATGGCAGCTATTTCGACTTTCGTGAAGAAATATTTTCTATTACAAAAGAACTTGATTTTGAACGATCAGTGTGTATGGCAGCAATCATCAAGAACTATAAATATTTTGTATATATTAATATCATATTTTTAATTAAAACAAAATTAATTAGTATATTTTAAAAAATTATATAGTGCTCAGAAAAATTAAACACTAACGAAATAATCTCGTGTTGTCCTAAAAATAAACAACCTCCAGCCAACTTTCCATGCGAATTTCCATCATATCTGCAGAAAGTTGGCCAAATAATGCCGACCAAGCGCACGAAACATGATGTGGCAAGAAGCAAACAACACCACATACCGACAAATCTATATTTGCAGTACATAGCCAGTTAACAGCTACGAGCAAATTCTTCATATCCGGCTTTGAATGAGGCCCAGTTAGTGTGTGCTAAATTGTTGCATGCGATCGGCCAATGTTGAAGCATTGAAGGCTTCTTGCAATCAAGTGAAGACCAACACAGACGAACACAAAAAATACACAAAATTCAAAATATACACACATGTACATACAGATATACCAGTTGAAAGCAATGTGAATAAATACATATGTATGTATGTATATTCCTATACATATTGGTAAGTTTGCATGTACATAGGTAGCCACATTGGAAGCAGATAAATGATGAAATGCCATTATACGGAATTAGCTGGCGAGGAAGAGGCAAAAGTAAAACCAGAAGTAATAAGCGTGACAGAAGCAACAGAAAAATTGAAGAGATCCGCAAAAGATGTTGCTAATGAGTTGTGCCTGCAACAGTTACTGTGACGTTGCCGATTGCTTGCAGTGAATTGTTGTTAATGTTTAGACCGCATGGTATGCGCAGCAACCAATCGGAATCACAGAAAGGAATGAGGAAGAAACTCTCTCTTCCTAAATAAGTAGATATTAATAAAAAAGTGTCATCAGTTGTTTTAAAGTAGCACACCATTGTTCTTTAAAGTGAAATTTATATTCGAAAATTTTCTTAAATTCGGAAAAACAATTGCAATAATACATTTTATATATGGATGAAACGACAGACTAAATTTTTTTTAATTTTGAATTTAGCAGGCTTTAAATTTAGGAAATACACATTATTCAATTGCGTATATTTTATTTACTGTGGAAATCCGTTTTCTTTTGATTAATTAAGAGTTAACGACATTTTGGTTAACATAAGCTGAGCAACATATTACAGCTATAAATTAAGAAACCTGAATTCACATAACTCTCCTATGTCTAACAAAACGAAAACCAAAGTTTGAATTGTTTTTGTTTTGTTACAACCATTTTGCAATAAATACTTGTTTTTGTTTCTGTTTATATCTTTATTTATGCCTACCTTTGGTTTATTCAGCCACTTTCGAAATGTGTCCATTTTATGCCTTTACTGCGATCTTCGTTGATGGCTTGCTGGCGGCTATTGTGGTTATTATGGTTATATTTATTCTTTGATTTTGTTTTTGCTTCGACCACTCCACTCACTGGCACCATTCACTGTTTACTTATTTTTGTTTCCTCGCGTTATGCCTTATCTTGGCCAAATTTGTTAAGGATTTTTTATTGTTGAAAAAGGCGTCGTCCTTCGGCCAGGCGTACTGACGTACGTTTTGCACTTGTACAGATGGCCAAATTGCAGCAACAAATTTTCTCGAGGCTACGTTGACAGCCAACAAAAAAATTAAAAGGAAATGTTAAATAGCGCCCGAATGGAAATACACAATGAAATACGAGAAATGCACATGTACACAATGAACTAGATATAGACATGCATCCACAAGGCATAGACGCACCCGCGTAAGGAACAAAAGCAAAACAAAGAAACACTGCCAGACAGGAATGACGCAATGAAGCGTAGAATGTAAAATACACTGATTTTCACTATTCCCGCTATATATGTATGTTGAATTATTAAATATTTATATGTATGTACACGCTACCGTATAGGCAATAGGAATGGTGTTACTATTACTTTTCTGTGGCCTTCTTTTGTTATTCGTTGCAATTCATACGACATAACAAAAACATCCGCTACCACATAATTTTTCACGATATATTCACACTTCAACTTTGTACTTGTACGCACAAATTCCGCCCTACACACGCATATTATAATACAAATTGCCAAATTTGCATTTGCACTTTTAGGCAAAACAACTTTTTTGTAGGAATACTTTATTTGCACTGAAACTTTTTCAATATGCTTACATGGAAATTTTCACGTCACTTTCCACCAGCAAATTTACAATTTATGCACTTTTGTTTGCTTAGATTACATTTAAAAATGTAAATCCGCACATGTTTGGAGTAATACCCGCCGTGGTTTTTCCATTAGAATAGCCAAACGCGCTTATATTTTTAAACTTAAATTGCTCGATCGAATTAAATGAAAATAAAAAAGAAAATTCCACAATTTACTTGTAAAAAAAACGAATTGCACTCTGACTTATTCGTGGAACCACACTTGGCCACAACAAAATTACGATTGACGAGTAGTCAACGATGTCGCCATCAACAGGGTTGTATACAAATGATAGGGGTTATCGAGTAACTACAATTTTTCACAATCGAGTTATTTCGTTTGCCAATTATGTATTCATTAATATTTATTTTATTTACAATATTAATTATAACGACTACTTAAATTGAAATATATATAATTAATTTTACCAAGAATAAAACTAAATATAATATAACAAGTAGTTGCAACTCTGCTTCCCATGCTTGAGAATTTGATTGAGGATAAGCAAGTGAATTTAATTCAACGCAGTTAACAAAAAATGTACGGCGCTCAATTTCAACACAAATTTGTCCGAAGGCTTAAAACAAAAACGACATAAAGGGAATTGAATGGTTCTTACCAAAACATATGAAATGCTACAGGTAAGTTATAAGTTTGCAGCCATTTGTTTATGTATAGACATGTTTATAAGCTATTGTCAAATAAAATATCTCCAGAGAGAAAGAATTTGTTTTAAACAAATTTATTAAAACAAAACTTGTATACGGTATTGAGTTTTTACATTTATAAGTTTTTATTTGCAAATTACAACTTTTCGTTTAAATCGCTGTTCTCAATGCTTTTCTGCTTAGAACTATTTATAACAACATTTAATGTTCAGCGTGTGCTCTATCTTTGTTGTCGCGTTGTTCCTCAGCATCATGAGGCCAGAATGTTGGGCGGTTAATAGGATCCAAAGCTTGTTCAGGGAATGAATCACGGTAGTCTTCCATTGTCATTTGGTCGTATGGCAACATTTGTTTCAAGTGATCAATGCTTTGCTGGTACTGAGCAATGCGTGCTTGGGAACCCTTCTTGAAGCTTTCGATTTCGCTCTTGGTTTCTTTGATTTCAGCTTCCACTTGTGGGGTTACATTATCAACTGGGTATGGCACTTTCAGTGCTTCATATTGTTTCTGGAACGTGTCAACCATACCAGCGACTGGGATCAATTGCTTGTAGTGAGCCCAATTGATTTGTGGTGGATTTTCGGGATTGGCCAAAACACTACGCAAGTAAGCGTCTGACTTGGTTTTGAAAGCACCGAAGTTGGCCTTTTGGTTAGCAGGCACACGCTCAGCCAAAGCGGCCCAGTTGACAGAAGTCTGCGCAATACGACGTGAAGCCATTTCAATAGTAAAGGATATCTGCGAAAAGAAGAATGGGATTCGTTAGTAATAATACGATTCACCTTTAATAAATCAATATTAAAGATAGCGTTTTATGTCGATTTTATTAGAACGTGGTGTTAGATTGTATTAAGATACTGCATTATTTAACGTCACAACTTAGCACTAATAATTATGTAATTTCTTCGAGCAAAACCGTTGACTTTAGTTTGTCAAAATAAAAGCTTATAAAATTTTGCACTAGTTATTAATGTGTGAGAAAAGCAATAATTTTGATTTTAGGAAATTATATTTAATATTTTACCACTTAAAAAATCCAGAAAATTAAAGTATTGTGTAAAATAACTAACCAATTTTCCTCACTCACCAATTTGACAGCTCAATCGGGCGACAACGAACGTCAAATTCCAACATTTCTTGCCGAGCAACGAGTTTAATGGAACGAGTTCAAATATACATACATGGTTGCTCAAGAAACACTATTTTCCAATAGTCATATTATCATACTTCTTTGTAAAGCATCTGTTTAAATAATTCATGATTATATTTTTTTATAAAAAAAAATTCTTTTTTTTTTCAATTTTACAAACCTTTCTTTATATTCAGAACGAATTTGATTGCGTACAATCGCCCATCTCTAATTCGTTCCTTTTTATTATCACTGGCGAGTGAACAATCAGCTGTTTCCGAGTACAGAAGAGTTTTTATTATATATTTATTTTGTGAGGCATATTTTTATAAAATTCGGATTAGATAATAACAAAAATGCTTCTAAAACATTTAATAACTAAAGGTCAGCAACAGATACGTTGTATTTCTTCTGCGTCAGCGGCTGTAACGCGTCTACATCGCTCTATATATTGCCGCATGTATCCTACGGTCATTGTGCAGCCTGATGGTTCCACAATTAACATACGCTACCACGAGCCAAGGAAAATAATCAAGGTGAGAATTAACTTATTTAATGCAAAGCGAATTAAGTTATTTATAATATCTATTCATTTTTCAATAACAGTTGCCATTAGACCTTAGTACTTTAAGTGAAGCTGAGCGGAAAGCACGGTTAGAAGCACGTAAACCACGAAAGAAGGTCAAGATTATGGAGGAAGTTGAGGATACATTCAATGCAAAGAAATATATGAAATATATTAAGAAGAAACAATAGTTGAACATATATTGATACCAAACTGCAACCAAAGTGAAATTGATTTTCATAAAAGATTTAAATACTATCGGTTATAATATTATATGTTAACTTCTACGAGTCTTGTGTTAATTGAATATAAGTTCATTGATGAATTAAACATACTTTTTGTGTAAGTTTAAAAAACAATTGCGAATAAGGTATTGATCAATGTTGAACCAAAAACAAAAAAATTATCGTTACCCTGAAAGTTTCGCATACGTAAACAATTTTCTATATATTGATTATATATTTTTAAAAATAATAATTTATGATTTAAAATAATGTATTGTTACAAAAAGTAGTATTAAGTTGTATTTGTATTACTATATGCATCCCTGATTATGAACAATAGCTGTAGGTATATGGAATAGCATTTGTCTTGTTGTAGACATCTGGCGCCACACTGTCTGCTCGTCTAGTTAAACAATTGCTGAGTCTGGCGCCGCGACTGTCTGCTTGCGTCTGGCGCCGTATAGCCGTATGTTCTGGTAATTTCCAGACGCGATATTCTAGAAGGACACGTCGGCATCAGCGAGAAGTGCGTGGCTATAACCGTATGTTCTGGTAATTTCCAGACGCGATATTCTAGAAGGACACGTCGGCATCAGCGAGAAGTGCGTGGCTATATAAGCCGTGGCAGTGCCAACGTAATCAATCAGTGCTAAGAGTAAACTGCTATAGTGTAGACGAGTTGTGAAATAAAGAGTTGTTGAATTAAATTAAACAGTGTTGATTTTATTTGTCAATCCAGAGATACGAACCTAACAAAGTAAACTAGCAAGAGTAAATTCGTAACAATTGGTGTCAGAAGTGGGATTGTCAAATAATCCAAATTCAAGATGGTTAAATTCGGAGAATTGAGAATTCAGCAATTAAAAAAGGAACTGGAGGAGCGTAATTTGCCGATAAGTGGGCAAAAGGCGGATCTGCAGGCACGATTACGTGAAGCAATGGAAGCGGATGGAATTAATGTGGACGAGTTCGAATTTGTTGGGCCAGAAACTTCTACAAAGGTAGAAGAAAAAGTAGAAGAACAACGAACATCATCAAGTGTGGACATGAACTTGCTGTTAGTGGCTATTAAGCAAATAGAAAATCGTCTGGCACAGCAAATAGCTGAAAATACAGAAAATGCAGTGCAAAACAGAAAATCGTCTGGCACAGCAAATAGCTGAAAATACAGAAAATGCAGTGCAAACAGAAAATCGTCCTGGCACAGCAAATGACGCAAATAGCTGAAAATACATCACAGTTAGAGTCTCGCCTTACACAACAAATGACTGAAAATAATACGCAGTTAGAAAATCGTTTGGTACAACAGATTACGGAAAATACTACACAACTACAAAAACAAGTGCAAGAGAAATTTTCAAAATTTGAAGACGAATTAAGCACTTTAAAAAATGACGAAGAAAATTTGAAATCAGAAGTTCTTCATTTGAGTAATCGGATGCGAGAACTGCAACTGCATGGCCCTGCACCATCAACAAATAATCCAAGATTGAAGGCACCCACATTCGATGGAAGTATTCCATTTCAAATTTTCAAACTTCAGTTTGAAAAGACAGCATTGGCCAATAACTGGAATGCAGCGGACAAAGTGGCGTCCTTGTTTGTATCATTGAAAGGACCTGCGGCAGAAATCCTTCAGACTATTCCAGACTGTGAACGGGACAACTATGAGGCATTGATGAGTGCGATAGAAAGACGATATGGTAGTGAGCACCGGAAACAAATATACCAGATCGAACTGCAAAATAGGGGTCAGAAAATGAACGAGTCATTGCAAGAGTTCGCAACTGAAATAGAACGACTGGCTCATTTGGCAAATGCAGATGCACCTGTGGATTACATTGAGAGGGTAAAAATTCAATGTTTCATAAATGGAATTCGTGATGTGGACACCAAACGCGCCACATATGCATTGCCAAAAAGAACGTTTGCTGAAACGGTTTCGCACGCCCTCACACAGGAAACAGCTTCCCTACTAAGTAAACCAGCACACAAGGTACAAAGGGTTGAAATGGAACAACCGGCGCTGATGGAAGAAATATTGAAGACTCTGAAGACAATTGCTGCACCGCGAGTAAATACAACAGGCAGATGTTTCAACTGTGGAAAAGCGGGTCACTTTGCCCGAAATTGCAATATAAAGTAAACCCATCAAAACGGAAACAACCAACAGATAACGAGGACGAAGCATCCACATCTCACAAGTCGTTAAACTAAAACGGAACAGTTCAAAGGGGCGTGAGCTGGTTCCCACAACTATTTGCCCCGCCATCTCGATATCACAAATAGGTCGCCATGACAACAATCTTACTATCAACGGCATCGTAAATGGACGACTGTCAACGCTTACTTTGGATACTGGTGCCACACATTCAATTATCCGACCGGATGTGGTAAGAGGGACGGTTGAACCATTAGTCGGTTGCAAGCTTCGAACGGCCACCGGGGAGGAAGCAGCTGTCGCGGGAAAAGTGTTTTGCGAAGTGATGATTGGTACCCTGGAAGTTAATCACACCTTCATCGTAGCAGAAATCACGGATGAAATTATAATGGGAGTAGATTTCATGATTGATCACGGGGTTACTTTGGATTTAAACAAGCAAATGCTGTTTTGCCAGAACATGGAGATGCCTATAAACACCGGATATGTGACCAACGTTGAAAGTAAGAGGGTGATTGTTGATGATAATCAGAGCATTCCACCAAAATCTGAGGCGATTGTATGGGCTAAAGTGAATGGAGGAGGTGGGACTGAAGAGTTGTGGATTGTGGAACCAACAAAAATAGATACACCCATATTGGTAGGAAGAACGCTTGTGAAAACTAGAGAAGACGCCACCATTCCGGTCAGAGTAGTGAATGAATTCAACACGCCTATAAGGCTGAAGAAAGGAGCAGTAATTGGACAGTGCCAGAATGTAAGTGCAATAGCACGATGCGAACGGTCAGAACAGAAGCCTACTATTGAGCCACAGCAGATAAGTCCTACACTCCTAAATAATTTACTGAACGAACTGCATGGAAATGAAAAATTAAAAGCAGAAAAACTATTAGAAAAATACGCATCCATATTTGCAAACGAAGGAAACACAGGAAGAACCGGCATTGTCAAACATCGCATAAATACTGGAGACGCTAAACCAATCCGACAAGCTCCGCGTAGGGTTCCACTAGCAAAACGAGAGGATGCTAACAAAATTATTGAAGACATGCACAAAAACGGTGTAATCGAACCTTCAATAAGTCCATGGAGCTCACCTATCGTCTTAGTTAAAAAGAAAGATGGTAGCACCCGTTTCTGCGTAGATTATAGGAAGTTGAATGATGTCACAAAGAAAGACAGTTATCCTCTACCAAGAATCGACGATACATTAGACACCTTGTCTGGAGCGAAATGGTTTTCTACATTAGATCTACAAAGTGGATATTGGCAAGTCGAGATTGATGAATGTGACCGTGAAAAGACCGCTTTCAGTATGGGCGACGGGTTATGGGAATTCTCTGTGATGCCATTTGGGTTATGTAATGCGCCTGCAACGTTCGAGCGACTGATGGAACATGTGTTAAAAGGACTCAACTGGAGGACATGTTTAGTGTATCTTGATGACATTATCATCATGGGAAAAAGTTTTGATGATCATCTGAAAAATCTAGAGGAAGTCTTTCAGCGAATAGCAGCAGCCGGATTACGCTTGAATCCCAAAAAGTGTTCATTATGGAAGAAGCAGGTCACATATCTCGGACATAAAGTGTCAACTGAGGGGATTCACACCGAGGAAGGAAAAATAAAAGCAGTCAAAGATTGGCCTCGACCCTCCAACATACATGAACTCCGCAGCTTCCTTGGCTTATGCACGTATTACCGCCGTTTTGTACCTGGATTTGCGAACGTGGCTAGAAGTTTACATGATTTAACCAAGAAGAATCGCCCGTTTGTATGGCAGTTGGAACAAGAAAAAGCATTTGAGCAGCTGAAAGAACTACTTTGTACGGCGCCGATGTTAGCTTATCCAATACCTGGAAAGAAATTCATCCTGGATACAGATGCGAGCGCTTATGGAATTGGAGGTGTCCTGTCTCAGCTCATCGACGGACAAGAAAGAGTAATTGGGTATTACAGCAGAGTGCTCGGGAAACCAGAGAAAAACTACTGTGTGACGCGAAAAGAACTACTAGCTGTGGTGGAATGTGTAAAACATTTCCACAAGTATTTGTATGGACAACGATTCTTGCTGAGGACTGATCATGGCAGCATTAAAATGGTTATTACAGTTTAAGAATCCGGAAGGCCACATTGCACGATGGATCGAAAGATTACAGATTACGACTTCGAAACGGAACATCGAAAGGGGATTCACCACAAAAAATGCGGATGCATTATCACGTCGCCCTTGTCCACTGGAATGTAAAACATTGCTCCAAATCAGAAGGAAAAGAAGGTATAATCGACGTGCGATTACTGAATATAGAACCTGAAGATGATTGGACTCCTCACCGCATCAGAATCAATCAGCTGGAGGACCCTGATCTTGCAAAGCTGGTAATGGCCAAAGAAAATGGGGTACGACCACCAAAGGAACAAATAAGTAGCGAGAGTCCAACTGCAAAAGCATATTGGGCCCAATGGAACAGCATAAACCTCGTTAATGGATACCTTCATCGTACCTGGGAAAGCGAAGATGGCAAACATTCTCGTCTGCTGATCATAGTACCGAAGTCCATGATCCCAAAAGTATTGAAAGAATATCACAATGGACCTAGTGGAGGGCACCTTGGAATAACAAAAACTATAGAGAAGATTAAACAACGGTTCTACTGGATCGTTTGTCGAGATTCCATAGCAGAATGGATAAGTAATTGCGTAGAGTGCATGGCAGCTAAAGGTCCTAAAGCCAAAAGTCGCGGTAGGCTACAACAGTACAACGTGGGATCACCATTTGAACGAGTCGCAATGGATATTGCAGGTCCGTTCCCAACCAGTACGGCCGGAAACAAATATCTACTGGTTGTCATGGACTATTTCAGTAAATGGCCAGAAGTATATGCCTTACCAAACCAGGAAGCGAAGACAGTAGCCGAAGCGTTTGTAGAAAATTGGATAACAAGGTTCGGAGTGCCCGTCGAATTACACTCAGATCAAGGCAGGAATTTCGAATCTTCCATTTTCCAAGAAGTCTGTACATTATTGGGCATCCACAAGACACGGACAACAGCGTTACACCCACAATCAGATGGGATGGTAGAGAGATTCAACCGAACGCTCGAAGAACATCTGCGGAAAATCGTTGATAAAGACCAACGGAATTGGGACAAGTGCATCCAGATGTTCCTGCTGGCGTATCGTTCAGCGAAGCACGAGACAACTGGTTACACGCCAGCAAAGATTATTTTCGGATCTGATCTGCGACTCCCTGCTGATCTTAAGTTTGGTACGAATCCTACAGCTGTAAGAAATGATGGAGATTATTGTTCTGCCTTAAAGGAAGAAATGAATGAATTGCATCTAATGGTAAGACAGCATACGCATCTGATGAGCAATAAGATGAAGGACCGGTTCGATCAAGCGGCAAATTCAAAAGGTTTTGAAGAAGGTGATCTGGTCCTGTTGTACAATCCACTTCGAAAGAAAGGCTTGTCCCCGAAATTGCAGACAGCCTGGGAAGGACCCTATATGGTGATGAAACGACTTAATGACGTGGTATACCGCATACAAAGAAATGGGAAAGCACGATGTAAAATGAAAGTAGTACATTTGGAGAGGCTCGCCCCATTTGGTTCAAGAGGATTTGTGCCTAATCGGGACGATTAGGCTTTAGTGGAGGGCAGTGTTACAAAAAGTAGTATTAAGTTGTATTTGTATTACTATATGCATCCCTGATTATGAACAATAGCTGTAGGTATATGGAATAGCATTTGTCTTGTTGTAGACATCTGGCGCCACACTGTCTGCTCGTCTAGTTAAACAATTGCTGAGTCTGGCGCCGCGACTGTCTGCTTGCGTCTGGCGCCGTATAGCCGTATGTTCTGGTAATTTCCAGACGCGATATTCTAGAAGGACACGTCGGCATCAGCGAGAAGTGCGTGGCTATAACCGTATGTTCTGGTAATTTCCAGACGCGATATTCTAGAAGGACACGTCGGCATCAGCGAGAAGTGCGTGGCTATATAAGCCGTGGCAGTGCCAACGTAATCAATCAGTGCTAAGAGTAAACTGCTATAGTGTAGACGAGTTGTGAAATAAAGAGTTGTTGAATTAAATTAAACAGTGTTGATTTTATTTGTCAATCCAGAGATACGAACCAGGAATAATGGGATGCCCAACTTATTCCAGTGTGAGAGCGCCTCAAAATAAGCGTTTTTTATAACATTTTCCATTGTGGCCAGATCGAACAAAATAAGAATTTTTGGGCATTTAAATTAAAATGCCCAATTGCACTTTCCACACCACCCAGGAGGTATGCAAAGCGGCGCGTTACCGAAGTTAGTTTTGGGTGCTCGGTTCCCCTATAGGCCTATATCACCCATTAATAAATTTATTTACATAAATTAACAAAACGATAACAATAACAAGTGTATAACGAAAAAAACAAAACGATAAAATTATACATATAACGAATAAAACAAAACAATAACAATTCATATAAAAAATGTATAAAAATATCACAATATAGTTATTTACATATATACAAATGCCTACATTTACGTCCCAAATCTTAATTTTCCTTAAAAAAAAATCTTTCTTATTTTAGAGCCTCTTTATCCTAACTGTTTACAAAATTTTTACTTTTTTATTTTCTATCGTAAGTTTAAGTTCGCTTATTGTAACCACTAAAAAAATAAAAAAAAAATTGAAACCTATAGGTGTGAAACACACAAAATTTTATTTTTAAAATTAGGGACAGAAAGGTCTTTATTTAAAAATTTAGTTAAAAAATATATTCTAATTCTAATAAAAAGGGCTAAAACTATTTTTGGGTCACAATTATCGCAACACAAAAAGGGCCTAACATCTTTCATTTTATTAAAAAGAATATCTCCTAATCCTATTTTATGACAATTACTGTCGAATTCTTCTAAAAATCTTGTTTCCAAAATTTTTACAAATGCAATAAAATCCTCAGGCGGCTTGACTAAGTTGCATTTGTCTATTTGGTTTTGATGCATGAAGATGAATTCGTCCGAAGGAATTTCATCTCCTAAATATGGTAAAGGCAAGGAACATGTGTGTAGTTTGAAAATTTTTAAATAAAAATAGCCGCAAAAGTAGTTAAACGCATTTTCTTTCAAAAAATTAATTTCTAAACTACTATCTAATGCGATTGAACTAAGGAGAGAGTGTTCAGGCCGTGGTAAACCTTGAAAATCCTGCCAAGAAAGGTCATTCAATAGTGAATCATTACACACATTAAGTAGAACATTATTACTATGTTCCGAAATTACTGTAGCATCAGGTTCTAAAGGCAGCTCACAGTTTCCTTTTGTTACGACGTTTACGTAACGTAAGCCCCACGATTTCCTAAACAAACTAGAGAACATATAGGGCGTTACTCTAGTACCTCCTCTGCTTTGAATCTGCCCAAAAGATGTTCTAAACTGTCCTGACATAGTCGTCTCGTCTTCAAGTACGGAAAACCTGAGTGTGACAAAAATCGCCACAATCGTCTTAAACTGTTAATGTTTAACACCCACCCCTTTATAAAATTAAAATTATTAGTTGTGTTGCTTCCTAAATCGTCTACGACCCGAATTGTTTTTAAAACTTGTTCTGCCTCATTTAAAAACTCTAACTGTTCAGGGGAACCTACAAACACTTTTTTAGTGGGTACAACAGCCTCAACGAAACTGCTATTTAAAATATCGAATAATTTATTAAAAAACGAAACGAATTCCGCGGTATTAATAAAGCTACTACTATTCGAGCTTAAGGCTCCCGAGCTATATAGGGACAACATACCAGAAGCGACCGTATTACTCAATACTTGAGACGCGAATTTAACCTTCATTTTTTGGAAGGTATTTGGATAAATATGAGCATCGGTTAATTTATGCGCACACCGATAACTCGACTTAGAGTCGGTTTCATAAAAATGAACAATATCCGACCAACTTACCCGACTATTTTTAAAGAAAACCGTATTTTTTAAATTTTGTAAACAGTTACGACTACTTTTTATCAAATGGGGGCTATCGTAAAAAAAATACACTTCCTTGCCATTAACATTAAAAAAAGGCCGTGACGCTGAAACACCTAACAAACTAGCGAAATTCTGAAAATTGGTGCCCTGGTCGCAAACAAAATGGCAAGGAGTTAGTCCTATATTTTGCAGTTGGGTAATGGCTTCAAGAATGTATTTCTTGAGGACATCCCCTTTGCAGGAACCTTTAACGAAAAAATAAGCCAATGGGTGGGACCAAGGCTCTCCACCTATACCTTGCACCATTATAGTCATTGCAGTAGTTGCTAATCTAGAAGTGCGATTTTCATCGCCATAATCCTCAATACCTATCACCCTATCCAATTTCCTATCATACTGCAAATGACATTTCAGTGACATCTCATCACATGAAACCGACACGAACTTTTGTTCGAAAGTGAATCCCCTACTCCTAATCTCTAACGATTTTATGCTACTTTGGGTGCAACCTGGGAGACGGGGCCAGTCTGTAACAAAGTTTTCCAAAGTACTTTCGGATGGAAAATCTAATTGGTGCTTTAAATGCCGATAAGCAACTGGCGATAGAAAAAATACACCCAAAGCTATCGTTTTCAAAAAATTGTCATATCGCCGACCATGGGTACGGCGATTACTATTAATAAAACTACTCCTAATGCAAGCACCTAACTGAGGAGGAACTTTGCTACAAACTAAAGAAAGAGGGTCTGACTGTTCCCTCAAAGAGCTATTCCTTAGCTGTTCCCTACATCTTTCTAATTCTGCGGCCATTTCAACTAACTGGGCCTTTAAACTTCTATTTTCCTGCTCTTTTTCATCTAACTTTATTTTCAAAACCCTATTCTCTTCCCTCAATTTCTTCTTCCTTTCTGTTCCTGCGGTCAGACCCCTACCTGTTTGCGCGGCCTTATCAATATTAAAAGAAACATCCTCCTCAAAAAATGGAAGAGGCTCTAAAATTTCATCTTCAATTTCATTTTGAATACTTGGAAAAAGCTGCCTCGATGCATTTTGTGCATTTGAGACAGCTTCTTCAACTTGGGGAGCAAAATCTTCTAGACCCAATAAAATTGTAGTTTTTAATTCCGAATTTGGGACGTGAAATGTAGGCTCAACTTTTAAATTTATATCGGGAACGGCCCCCGAACGCAATCGTTTTTCAAGGCGCATTTTTGCCGAAAAATGCCGCTCACAAGCAAAAATATTTTTAGGTGTTTCATCGGAAACACCTAAACGGTTGAGCCAACATTTACGCCTATTAAAAGAAACAAAATAGAATACAAAGGTAAAAATTTAATTATAAAATATGTGTAATAATAATAATAATAGTGCAAAAAGTGTATATTTAATGAATATTTAAAGTACGACTTTTTATAACTATTGTTACAAAAAGTAGTATTAAGTTTTATTTGTATTGCTATATGCATCCCTGATTATGAACAATAGCTGTAGGTATATGGAATAGCATTTGTCTTGTTGTAGACATCTGGCGCCACGGCTGTCTGCTCGTCGAAACAATAGACATCTGGCGCCGCACTGTCTGCTTGTCTAGGTTAACAATTGCTGAGTCTGGCGCCGCGACTGTCTGCTTGCGTCTGGCGCCGTATAGCCGTATGTTCTGGTAATTTCCAGACGCGATATTCTAGAAGGACACGTCGGCATCAGCGAGAAGTGCGTGGCTATATAAGCCGTGGCAGCGCCAACGTAATCATTCAGTGCTAAGAGTAAACTGCTATAGTGTAGACGAGTTGTGAAATAAAGAGTTGTTGAATTAAATTAAACAGTGTTGATTCTATTTGTCAATCCAGAGATACGAACCTAACAAAGTGAACTAGCAAGCAGCAAATTCGTAACACTATCATAAATATTCAATTATAAATTGTTGCTTTAAAATAATTTATTTAATTAATTAACGGCAATGGCAATAAATTGACAGTTACGCTCTGAACAAGTAGAGCGCGACAGACTGCAAGCGACATTTGTCAAATATTAAAATACACATGTTCTTAAGGACACAGTTATTGAGGCAGCTGCACGACTACATAACTCTGTCCATAAGAACGTGTGTATTTTAATATTTGACAGATGTTGCTTGCAGTCTGTCGCGCTCTACTTGTTCAGCACGTCACATTTAAAAACACACGGAAATTCGATTTAATTATCCAAAATTACTATTTTCATTGCACATTTTCACAAATTTTTAACAAACACAAACACTTTTTGCACTATTTAATGTTTTTCACTCACCATTCGAGGTCCGTTCCACTGTTTGGAAATCCAAATGTTATTCCTCCCTCGTTGCAGCCAACAATACACTTCCTCCAACTGCTGGTTGTTTTCGGCATTTTATCTGCAAAATAAATAAAAAAAGTATTAAATAAATGCAAGTTTATTTAATAAAAGTTAAAATATACTCACATCTTTCAATTTACGTGCTGTTGCGCTTTCCCTATTCTTCGAACTAATGGCCGTTAGAAATGGAGACAAAAAAATGAAAAAAGTCTCCATTCGAATAATAATTTGGCGGGATTTCAATCTGGCCATCGCTCGTTTCCAATTGCTAAACGTCAAAACCTCCTCAATCCAGTCAACTGTCAAAGTTTAGGTGGTTTTGACGTTTAACAATTGTTCTCACACTTCCAGTGAGAGAGGAGTTGGACATCTCATTATCTCTGATACGAACCTAACAAAGTAAACTAGCAAGAGTAAATTCGTAACAGTATATTATTGGAAACCCGCATATTTCCCAACCCAAAGTACAGTATGTATACGAAGCATTAAATTTACTTTTCCGATAAAAGTACAGTACGAAAAGCTTACTTACTTTAATTCGAAAAAGACCGTTGTTTAGCAATTTTTAATTTGGTAAACAAATTTGAAGAAAAATTGGATAAGGATTATTAAAAAGTTAAATAAAAGAATACATACGCATTTCCAATTTCTTCAGCTGTAACAGAGAACTATAATTTAAAGAAGGTTCACCGCGTTGCCAAATTTACGATATTTAATTTTTTGGAGGGGTTCACTTTTCTATTAGTGGATTTCACCAATATTTAACAGGAGGGGCGAAAATAGCAGAATTGAGCATTTTTAGTGATAAATGAGAAAAGTAATGCTTATATACAAACAAGAGACAACCAATGAAGTAAAAGCTATAAAAATGTATTTACAATAAATGCATGCACTTATTGGTTGAGTATTTGCATATTAGATTATTTTGATATATGTTTTTATGGAGGAATTGCGCCAATTTATACGTTCTCTGTTATTAAAATACATGATGTCTTAATTTCCGTAAATTTCTTGCATGAGCTGGCATCACTAGTGCAGTAGTGGCGTTGCCAACTGTGTGACTTATCCAATTGGCAAAAGTTTTCTATTCTGCTTCTTCTTGGAATCTTGTAATTTTCTGCTTTCAGTCCGTTTTTTTCGTCCGTACGTGATGTTGCATTGGTGAGATTCGCAATCGTTTCGGTTTCGGCAATTATTCGGTGAAATGTACAGACAAGTTGGCTGGGCATTAGCCAAAAATAACAACAGAGCAAATATAAACAAGTGCGATGTATAAATATCCATAGTGAATTTGATAAAGTGCAATAAATTTATAAGCAAAGTACATACTTAACATACAATAGTCACGAAAATAGTAAAAGATTGCACAAAAAATGCAAGTAACCAATACAAGTAAAGTTATAAGTGCTGTGAAGAAAAGCTATAAAGAAAATTACGAATAAAAATTAAAGAAAAGCAAAAATTTTCTAGACGATTGCTGCAAATTGGAGTGCAAAGTAATGGATTAAGCAACAAAACGTAATTGTTTTTATTTCTTACCACATATATCGTAATCTAAACAAATAATTTACAAAATTGTTTGTTGATCCATTCCATAGTTTCATTTCCCGTTCTATTTGTCTACTTTGCGTCGATGCCGTTGTTTCTTCGTAAATTGTGGAAGTGGCGGCGACGTCTACGGCGCTGCAGCAACTTTGCTCCAGCAGTTTCTTTTTCTGCTGCTTTCCTTTGCATTTTCTTATCGTTTATTCGCAGGGGTTTTACAACAATTTTCTTCGACACCATTTATTATTGTAAATGCCAAAGATTGCTGTGAAATTCACAGAGAATGAGAGCGTTTAATTACTAGTCACTTTGACAATGATTTTGGAATTATTGCATCGAGATTGTTAAATTAAATGCAATTTAGTATTTCAAAGCGGTGTTTTTTTGTATTGTTTATGTGTACAAAATGCTGATAACAAAACTGTTTCGGAAAGTGCATCCCAACAGATATTTGGCAACGCATCGGCTTTTTGGTCGAGCCTGGTTGGCTGGGCCACCGCAGCAGCTGCATTTTTTCCACTTTGCTTTGATGCACAGGCTTTTGCTTCTATTCCCTCATCTTCCACCTTTTACGCTGCTAAATTCATATATAAAGGGAATATACAAGTGCGTTAAAAAATTTACAATGTATTTTTATCGTTTTATTGCACATAATTTTCTATGTGGACTAAGATGTTTGTACAGTGCGGTTTTTTTTAGTTTTATTAACGCAAAATATTTCATAAACATCCATACATTTTGTGCCCACCTATACGATCTGGAACATATTTACATATACCCAAGTAAAGGAAGTCATGAAAAGGCGACAAGCGGTGCAGTGAAGTAATAACTACATTGGGCTACTCTCGTTTTGCTAGCAACTTCTCCTGTGCATGTTTCCCTTCCGTAATTTATTTCTATTTACTTTGAATCATTTGAGTTTCCTCAAATATTTTTATATTTGATTAATATCTCTTGTCAATATGCGCTTACAGGGTATACTGCTAAAACCAGTGATATTTGACATGTAAAAAAGTTTAAAATGCTTGCTTTATACGTAAGAAGTAAAAGAGATATACGAGTATACAGCATATTGGCTGACCATAAATATTACTTACCGACCCAAACAATGTCCGTTCAGCGTAATTATACCCTGGTCGCATAAAATCCGTGCCAATTCCGGTAGAGTAGTGTTGGGGTTATAATATTCGTTTGCACGACAGACGGGGCTTTGTTAACTAAATGGATGTGGACTCCATAACAATATTCCAGGATATTTTTGCTGCTGGTACAAGAACATAATATTAATAAAAATAATAATATTCGTTCGCGGTTTAAATATTCTCCAACTTTTCAATATTCAATATATACAAACTGAAAATCACTTTTACTTTTGCTTACACACGCCGGCGTTCTTTATGACTATATATGTATGTACATATTTCTTTCATCATCATCTCCATAAGAATACCGAAAGTGTATATTCGCACAGACTGACAGATATTTTTGCGAAATTCTTTGTCCTATAGCTGGCGTTGGCGATTCATTGGTCATTAGTGTTGGCACAGCGCGACATTCTTTCCAATATTGACTCTTTTTTGTACTTGTATGTGAGTATTAGCAAATGTTCAGTTGTTTTTTAAGTAATTGAATTCAAATCAATTGAAGAAAACAATGAAGTGCGATCGGAAACCAGCTGTCACAAAAACTGTAATGACGGAACAGGAGCTGCCAAAAGCACTGAGTAATCGTCAATACAGAGCCAATGCTTTCTTTTAAAAGAAAAAATTTAGATTTTCCGTTTTTTCATAATTTGGTATTTCGCTACAGTTTGTTTGTTTTTGACAGCATATTGTTTTGACTGTCACAGATTGTCGCTTTCAAAATTTTTTCATAAAATTAAAAGAAAATAAAGAATTTTTATAAAAAATAAAAACAGAAATCGTTAGCAAATGATTTGATCAACAATCATGATGTTTTGTTTTTATAACAATTTATCGAATTACTACTTAATTGTTCGTCCATTAAATTAATAAAATTCGCCTCTGCTTTTCTCCAAAATATTTGGAATTTCGCTAACTTCACCGTTCCGGTCTGAAATAACTGGAGGAAAAAACGAACCAAACACTTTCGCTGTTTTCATTATCAATGTCTGTATGTTTACATACACATACACATACATATGTATGTGCTAATGTATGTGGGTAGATACGCACTCAGCATCTTGTGCATTTCTAATTTTTGTATAAAAAAGTGTGAGCTGTGAAAAAATCGCTACATAAACATTAATTCATACTCATACTCAGAAAAAAAAGAAAATACAATAAAAATCACTTATAAACAACAACAATAATAAAAGTTGGCGGTGGCGGCAGCTAGCTTACCGAACATTTGTGGGGGCACTAATGCCGGCCAGGCGCGTCGAGAAAATGTGGGGCAACTTTGAATTTTTGTTGCAACCGAATTTGCTATGCTCATAAATTGCCAATAATATATACATATGTGTGTGTGTGTTTGTTGGTCGGCAATAGCTGTGTGACTAGAGACGCACATCGTTTGCAACTTTATTATTGAAAAAGATATAGTGGAGAAGACTAACACGCGTTTATGCTTTGGTGCGTAGAAATACAATTTTGAGCATGTAAATTCCATTACTTTATCGTTTTTCTTTCGTTTTTTGGCTTGGCTAGTCGAATAGTTTGCCTCCAGTTTTCACATGATCATGCCCCACTTTTCACATAAACTGTTAATGCTTTAATTTCTTGGTGCTTATGCATATTATTGAATGAAAATACATATATTTTTATTTGCCAAAGTATGCGCGCTTGAGATGTTTGTTGGCAGATTGATGATGAAATAATATTTTTTATTATTAATAATTATATTTTGTCGAAATGGAGCGGGGTTATGAATATTTATTATTTTTTTTTTAATTGCTATATTATATTTTTTCTCTTAATTTTTTTTTTGTTAAAATAGCTGATTTTTTGAAATCGATCGTTTAAAATTTTTTAATTATAATTTTGTTTTGCTTTTATTTTTATTTATTTATATTTTTTTTTGTGTATGTATATATGTACATACATATATTATTTAATATTGTCTATAAATATTATTTGTATATTTTTTTTATATTTCTTTTTTTATTTTTTTAAATATGTATAAATGTATGTGTGTATGTACATATATATGGACATATTTCTCAAAGAATTTTCTTTTCTTGATTTTTACCTGAAACTGAAATAGAGGTTACATTGTTGTAGTTGTAGAAAACATTCCTGAAGAAATTTCGAGGATTTGTGGAGAGTTGACAGTCCTTGGCCGGGTAAAAAACCGGGTCCGTTCCGGTTACTTAGACCCGACTGTTGTGGGAACGAGGATAAGAAAAGTCTCTCGTTTGTTACATACATACATATTTATTAAAAATTTAGGGCAGGTTCAGGCTTAAGCGTCTCAAAGTACTTTTTTCGCTGTTCTCTTATACATATGTATACCTTTAGTACTAAGGTCCAATTAGAAATGTTAGATTCCTTCACAGAAAAGTTTCTTGAACTTATTTCAATTGTATGCTCTGTCCCTTGCTCCATTCTTGCTTTCTATAAACTTCTATTTGCTTGGATGCAATAATGCGTGCAACTAAACTTTCTATATACAAATAAGCCGTTGCATATAATATACATACATATACATACATATGTATACATATGTATGTAGTTATAACAGTGTATCTGTGTCCAGTGTCTAGCGTATGCACATGCTGAGTCTCAGTGATCTTACTTTAGCTTTTCATTTCGCTTTTCTACGCAGATTCATTCACTTCAAGTGCATCTTAGTTAATTTTAGCTACAACAACAATTATTTCAAAAGCAGTTTATTGCATACGGGTAGAAAGTATAAAAATAATGTACCCATGCATATATAAATTGGTATTTGCAGCTAGATGAACATATACATATGTATGTATGTATATAGATGTGTGTATCCTAGTGTCATTATCTATCAGCGGCTTAGCTTATCACATGTCTTGGCACGAATCGGCATTTGCATACATGTACACACATGCATAGGTTTCTTTATATGGTGACAGTGCAATGTACCTCCATGCAAACAAACACACATGCACATATGTATGTATATTATTTTATATGCTTTTGCACTTTTCAATATCATTGCATGACTGTGTGAGTTGCAATAAAAATAAATACAATTTTACACAACAAAAACAACTGCCAACGTGGCGTCGCCATGCTTCGTTGCAAAAATAGATTTTGTCACTGCATCGGAAGTGCCGACAAGCGGCTTAATGAAGTTCTTAAAATAATAATAATTGCAATTAAAATTCATTTATTTTAATTTTAAATGAGCCATACATGACTACATTCATTATTGTATGTATTTATTTTCTTGTTTTCTGATTTTTTAATTAATTAATTTTTTTTTTATAATACTCAAATCATACTCAAATACCATTTTTAAGTAAATTTTTTCAAAAAAGATGTTTTTAAAATTCATATTTTTTTTAGAAAATTTAATAAATGTTTTATTAATATTTTTTTTTAGAAAATTTAATAAACATTTTATTTTATTATTTGTGTGTTTTCCGTATAAACGTAAACTAGTCGCTCAGTTTTGGTGATATCGATTTGGAATTTTGCGCACGTCCGTTTCTTCCCAAGAAGCTGCTTATTTGCCGAGTCTCCGAAGATATTGTTCAGATCGAAACACTATAGCACATAGTTGTCATACAAACTGACCGTACAAAATTAAGTTTTTATATGAAGACTTTTTTATTTGAAAAATAAACTGCATGAAAGTTAGCATTGAGTGTTTTCTAAAGTAAAGCAACAATATGCGAAGGTATTACTCCGATCAGTCTACTATAAGATATAGCTGTCATGCAATCCGACCGATGAAAATCAATTTTTTGTAAGGAAACTTTTTTATTTGTGATGTGTGTTACAACTTCGTTGCAGAGTTAATGTTTTTTCTTGTTGTTGTATTTGTTTCTCCACTATTTTACTTAATATTAATCTTTTATTTGTTTAATCTTCTTAAATACACATACACATATGTATATATCCTTCTATTTCAACTCCTATAAGTTGACTACATTTTATTTTGCCAACAACACTGCGCCAGCTTGACTTTGGCAATCATTTTTCGCCATTTTCTTTCGGCACTATTTCTGTCTGTTGTTTATTCTATGCGAAATTCCTGAAATTCCCGGGAGCAAATCGGCCTCTACGGTGTTGGCAGCCATGCATTGCTGCCTGCTGCTTCAGCGACTGTCTCAAAGTGCAGAGCTGCGCAAGTGAAACACGTTATTCTATTGCCTTATCTAAAAGTTTGCCTTCAGCCAAGCGCTTTGCCGCTCTCACCGACTCGCGCCGTCCATCGCTTGGTGACCTTTAATTGAACTGATTTAGTTTGTTGCTGCAATTTCAATTTGATTTCGTTGATTTTTGTCTAAGGTGCCACTTGAAAGCTGCTTCCTGCTGTTGTTGCCGGTTGTTGTTGTCGGTTGTTGTTGCTTCGCTGTTGCTTTTCCCCAATTGAGTTGCTTGTGATTGCGCTTACAAAGTCATTTACTCGCCGCTATATTTGCTTGTGTGTGTGTGTGCACTTCTTGCCGAATTCTTTCATTATTTCAGTTTGTGCTAATTTTTTTTTGTCGCTATTGTTTTTTTGTTTTTGGTGTCTTTTGAGACAAAAATTTCATAATAGAGATTTATGAGCTTTAAATGGTTGGCGTTGCGCGTCACATTCACTTTCGTAGGCAGTCGGCGTAGGTACGCGCATAATTTACTCGTCAGCGCAAACTTTTGTTTCACTTTTCTTGCATACCCACGAATGTGTGTGTTTGCGTATGCATGTGTGTGTGTGTTTATGCGTTGCAGAAAAGCTCAAGTGATAAATTGCTATAAACGCATACTTTTTTTTTGCCACTTTTGTAATTTTGCGGCTTACCAACGCCAACTCGCCGCTCATGTGCGCGCATTTGTATACCCACACACACATATATGTATACACGCATACATGCGCATACTTATGGTGTGTAACGCATCTTACGCGCCAACAGCAATCCGACAATCAACGGTGGCAATCTGCGGTTTCTGCCACCAATGGTGTTGCCATTGCCGCCGCGGCTGCTGCTGCTTCCGTGTTGTGTGTTTCGCTTTCTTTCGCTTTTCTTTTCGTACATTTTCAATTTACAAATTGGTCAGCTACATGTGGGTAATAAGCACCTGAACTTTATGATGGCATTGATTGCTGCACTGGCGTCGTGATTTACTATTTTAGTGGGTGCAAGCGATGCTAGCGAAGTTTTACTTTTCTTTCGCGGAAATTCCGCTAACGAACGTTATTGTATATTTAAAAGCATTTAATGAAGCTTTTTATGTGCAACGGTATTACCGGTTGGAAGTAATTGTCGACTGTTTTCTGCGCAAACAAAGAAGTTTGGACCGAAGACGCGCCAATCTTAAGCGCAGTCGGCAAGATTCAATTATACATCAATGGGTCAATTAGAAAGTAGTCTCAGAGTTGCAAAGTTTCTTAAGACATCATCTTCAAAGAGAAGTTGCAGTACCAATCTGAATGTGGCTACTGGTGGGATATCTTCTTTTCCGAAAAGGTTTTTGGACCTTGTTGCAGGTGATTCCGGAATCAATTGCTTCAAAATGACACTACCAACTGGCTCTGATTCTTCAGCGTATAGAAATGCTGTTTACCGGTGTCTTAATAACTGATTTTCGTTCAAATCCAAAATTGGAAGGAAACAAAAATAGCAAAGTATTACCAGAGGCAAAATTTCCCAGCCTCCATTTTTCAAATAGTTTTAACTGTTCTTGTAACATGGGACCGAATGTTGTCATGTTTGAAAATTATTATCTCGAGTCTCGATTTGTCTGTAAATTTCCCCATTAATGTTACTAAAAAAGACTGATTACTTGGCATCATGGGCATCTTGCTTTGCCGATTATTTTGCGGGACGGCTATGTTTTACATTCTTTGCATTTAGGGTTGTGGTAATGGATCCATTTTTCTTAAAAAAGAATGGCGTACTTGAAGTCAAACCACCACCCAGTGGAGATGAAGAGTTCGCGTTGCCCGGGGAATCTACAGTGACCCTTGCGGAACTTCGTTATGAATAGCCACAGCACTCCTAAACTCCTACTTATTCAAAATCAACGGCAACATACAAAATATGTATATGTCTAGCGTGGAACGAATCCTCACATGACTCTTTGCACGTCCAGCGAACCCCGTTTGTCTAACACATCTTTTCTTACGGTCCCACCAAGTCAAAACAGCAGGTTTCTTGAAGCTACCGTTAGATGGCTTCGTTGATAACCAACTCTTACCACCAAACGGGAACTAGATAACCGATACAACAACAACAATACTGAGACACTGAAATTATAATCAAGTTACGCCATTTTTTGACAAACCACACAGAACTAGTTATAGACCCAACTATCTCATTATGTCTGATACTAAAAAAACCCAAATCAAAAAGCAAAATCGCAAAGTTATCTCTCCCCACACTTCAAGTATTCAGTGGCGTTGAAAACTTCAAAAGCAACACGAAAACTAGAAATACATACATAAATAATGAAAAAAAAATATTGTATAAATAAAGTCTACTTATTGATTGCGCCGCCAGGGCTGCCTAGCGGTTAATTTGGCACTGAGATATCACGTGGAACCGACCTCTTTTGCGGATGTACGCTTCTACGCTCAACAAAGCGCACTTGAAGCTGTCGAAGATTACGGACGCCGACGACTTCATTAGCAACAACCGTAGAAAAATGGCGTGTCCGAAGTCATTAAAAAATAACTAAAATTTTATTGACTACATTGAAACCAGTGTCTGTATGTATGTGTGTATGCAAGCGGTTGGGCAATTGATATCCTCAAACTGCAGGGCGCCATGAGATAACCAACAAAACGGCGTTGCTGAAATTTATATTGTTGTTGTTGCTGTTGTTGTTGCATTATTGTAGGGCTTGTTGTGCAACGGCAAACAGTTACAGCAGCATCGCATCTTGAATTTTTCTCTACTCTTTGCCGTAACTCTGCTGCTTCGTCTAACTACTAAAGTGAGCTAACGGTCGTTTGCTTGTTGTGACTGACTTCCTGTGTCGAAATTTGTATTAAACCGTTGCATTCATCTTTTAAGTAATTGTGTGTGTTTTTTTTAATTTTTTTGTTATTTTTTTGTATTTTTTGTTTTTGTGTTTTTGTTTTTTTTTTTATTTTTTCCGTTTTTTCCACTTTTTGTTTTTAAATACATTTTTTCCTTTGCGCTTACGGCAGTGTTTATGCCTTTTTTCGGCAGCTTATTCACGCCAGTCATCGATCATGCACCGTTCGCCTCATTTGTTCATTCATGCATTTAAATGGCCGCCTTGAATCACATTGATATGCTAACTTATTACCGCTATGAATTGCTATTTGAGTTCCATATGAACATATATTTATGTATCTCTTTCCATTTGCTGCCGTACTTTTTCGCGTTTCGGTTTATATTTATAGTTTTGAAATTTGTTTTAATTTTTTTCCCTCGCATTATTGTTATTACACTCATTTTCTCCTAAACGTTCGTACGCCATTCATTTAAAGACGTCTTAAAATGATTTGCTGTTCGTGCAGTAGTCGTCGTCGTTTACAGTTGTGCCAACATTTGTCATTTTAGCCGCATTTGACCCTAATTAACCAATCACCATTATCCGCTAAGAGCCAGCAGTCATCGTTGTCAGTCCGCCATCAATGATGTGGCGCGCTGAGTTTGGGGTTTTCTTTCGCCTATCAGTTGCCGTTGCTCCGCATCAATTTCGACACCGAAAAAGCAAAATATTTATGTTTTTTGTGTTGTTTTAAATAAATTTGTTGGTGTTGCAATGCGAAAGTAAAAGTTCATAGCCACCATTAAGTCAAATTAAAGCTAAATATGATTTTAAAATTGGCGAGTTGAAGTTTTTTTCATTGAAAAGTGAAAATTTTTGTATTTTAAATACAGTTTTTAAGATTTTGTTTAAAATTTAATGTCATTAAAAATATGTATAATGTGTTTTATGCATAGAAATCTTATTAATGGTTATTATATGAATTCATTATAAAGTGTTATTCATTTCCATATTCCCTACTTTTTTTTAAAGAAAAAATACAGAAACTTTAAATTTAATGGGAACTGTTTAATATCATTCGTAAGAGCTTTCTTTGGCATTCATTTTTTGAAGATTAAGATGTTGAACTTTCAAACCTTGGCCGTGGCTATGTCCATCTGTTGAGTCAAATTTTCAATGACTCGTTCGAGCATTTCGACTGTCTGACTATAGATAAGCGAATTTATTCCTAATTTTATGAATTATCGATCTAAAATTTTGCACACGGTCTTTTCTCTCCAAGAAGCTACTCATTTGTTGAAACCGCCAATATCAGACCACTGTAGCATATAGCTGCCATACAAACTATGATCGGAATCAAGTCTTTGTATGGGAAACTTCTCTATTTGACGAGGTATCTTCTCAAAATTTGGCATGGCTAATTGTCCAAAGCTACGCTAAAATTTCGAAAGAAATTCTTCGGATCGGACGACAATAGCATATACCTGTCATATAAATTGTACGATCAGATCTGGTGCAAATTTCGTAGAGATCGGATGAAGTAATAATCCGAAGGTGTCAAATCTGAAAAATATGATGGGTGCGCTAGCACATCCCATTCCAGCGACAAAAGCTTTTCTATTGACAATATTGGTCTCTTCTGCATTTTTTCCCTCTTGATAGTAAAACAGTCAAATGTGCCGAAAATGCTGTTCTAGATTTCCATCTTCGTTAGGGCACCAAACAAAATATATTCCGAAAAAAATTTAAGAATATTTTTTTAAACACACCTTACTATATCAGCTGTTCAAATATATAAAGGTAAAGCGGTTAGGTGTGAAGTTGGCTGCGGAAAAATTCAATAAGATCCGCTCTTGTCATCAAACGAAGTTACTTGATGAACGACCCAAAAATCTTCTCGAAAAATTGGCTTGAATTATTGTCCAAGGCAATGCAATAATCTCCGAATAAATTATTAAAATGGATTCCATTGTTTATTGCTGCCATATATGAACAATTAAAATCTTGGTGTTATAGCTTCACTGCAGCCGAACTTAACGTTTTTATGTTTTAACTGTTTTAGAAACTTCGTAGCAAAACTTAAAAGCATTATTTTGCAAAAAAAATTGACAACCAAATTTTTAATTAAACTCGAAAACCAATTCTTGCTTTTTTCCTCTTTTCTAGCAGTAATTTTTAACTACATTCGCTTGTTCTAGTTTGGTAGCGCATATCACTCTTGTTCTTATTTCACTTTCCTGCTTTATTCACCTGAAAATTATTTATTTATCTTATCATAAATTAACTTGGAGAACTGACTTATCAGGAATATTTGGTTTTCCTTTCACCACTGCGGCAATAAAATAATATGCATATTGATGAACTTGGATAATATAATATATTTATGTCAGTGCCACGTTAGGATGGGTGCGATTTTCATTATTATGATTGTTTTAAATTTTAAAAATTACTTCTTAACGCAAAGTACTTAGGTTGTAAAATTTAATAAAAATATAAAATGAATATAAAAAATAATAATAAAAACAAAATAAAATTAAAAATAAAAAAATAATAATAAAAAAAATAAATAAATAAAATTAGTAATAAAAATAAAATAAAATTAATAGAAAAAATATAATTAAATTAAAAATTAAAAACAAAATTAAAATTAATAAAAAAAATATTAAAAAAAATAAAACTAATAATAAAAAATAAAATTAATAAGAAAAAATAATATTTAAATTTATAAAAAATAAAATTAAAAAAAATTATAATATTTAAATTTATATAATTTTTAATTATATAATAAAATTTAATGCGGCACTAATAAGAATATAGTCTCTTGTTTTTTTAATTTAATTTACATTCTAGACTTTTATATAACTGCTCTCATTTTGAATATGCAAATATTTGTATATTTCACTATATTCTCTGCTTCACTCTTCCGCATATTTAATATGCCGCTATAAATCCGCTAGACTCTGAAATAATACAGCTGTTACTAACTATTTCCCCACACTCATTCTCACCTCACCTGTCAATTGCTTTATTATATAATTGCACGCGAAAAATTTTGCTTTCTTATCACACACACATACTATGAGCGTATGTGTTCACAAATAACGGTACACTATATATACAAACAACGTATCCGCCGATTTACAATCATGCAGATAATTTTTACATAAACTCATCAACGCTTTTGGAATTTTGTGATAGTCATAAACATACAATAACAATTTATCATACCCCTGCCCGAACACCTTGCCGCTGGCGCTCCACCTTATCGCCTTACATCAGCCGTTTATTGTTTTTTATTGCTGTTGTTGTAGTGCTGGTTGTAGTTGCTTCAAGTGCTGATATGACTATAAATTAATTTCGTACCTTTGTGTGTGTGTGTGTGCTTATCAGGTGGGTAGGCCACACCACTTGTCGCTCATTTTGCTCGTCGACACTTGCCTTTAGGGTTTTACTTTTTTGCAATCAACCGCTTCTTTATCAAAAATTAGCTTATGTAAAACAAAAACAATTTGTTATTGAGTTTTTTTGCTGTTAGCGGCATTACCTTGAGAGCCGGAAAATATGCGCGAAGCGCATTCTTGTGGTTTCTTTAACAAAAAACAAAAAAACACTAATAAACCCAAACATTTGCTGAAAGTCCAATTGATAACGGCATGTCTGAAGTCATATTATATATTTATGTATGAGAAAAAAAGTATTCGTAAATTTTTAATTTTTTTTAACAAAACCACAGGTAAATTTTAGAAATTTTAAACCCTAGACATAAGTGCTTTCAATTTTTGTGGAAATAAAAATGTTTTGAAGCATATTCCAGTTCCGATTTCGATATTGGCTAGTTAACAAAGTAAGTATTAGATAAAAATAAATATTAAATACTTAAGTCAAGGCCCGTTCGGAAGGTTGGGTTCTTAATAACCTCGCGACAAAGTCATGAAGTAACATTCTGGGTTAGCTGAATGCGCCTTTGTGGTGCCATGATCTCATAAATATAGACCAAGAAGCGCTTTAACAGCTGATTTTTCGCAAATTAAAACTAATTCAAAGTTTTTGTTTTGAAAAAGAAAAATAATATTTTTCCTATCTCTCTTCCCGATGCAAAATGAAACCCTAAGCTACTCTTATGGCAGATCTCTGTAACTTTGAACAATGTAATTTGGCTGGAATACGAGTATATACATCGTGAGTGTAGCTTAAAAATTGGAGATGAGTCAAAAATATGTGTGTATGTGTATCTCAACGTTTCAAAACCGAATGTTCTTTTAAAATGTTCATCCATTGATTGCGTTCAGAGAGTAATGGCTTCTTTGGAAGTCTTCCAAAGAGTCCTGCCTCGCGTAATCGTCCTTTTACGGTATCTACAGATGTTGTATTTGGGTTTATTCGAATTTCATTTGCCGTCTTGTGGGCATCCTTTTTTGACTCGCGGATAATTAACTTGTACTCCCGAAGAGTAGATATCGATCTCTCTTCTTTCTTGGAACTTGTTTTGTCGTTTTATTCTTGTTGAAATATCTAACTGCATTAACTCCTAACTCTATCCATTTGGAGAAATTTAGGGACTTTGCAATGTCTCCGTAGGATTTCCCATTCCTGTGCAACTGTACGAAAACAGCCCGTCCGTCCGTCTGTCTGCATATATACGAACTAGTCCCTCAGTTTTTAAGATAACGTTTTGAAATTTTGCAAACGTCATTTTCTCTTCAAGAAGCTGCTCATTTGTCGGAACTGCCGGTTTTGGACCACTATATACATATATAGCTGCCATACAAATTGAAAGCTTTCACATTTGACAATGTATCTTCACAAAAGTTGGCACAGGTTATTTTCTAGGGCAACAATGTAATCTCCGAAGAAATTGTTCAGATCGGTTTACTATAGCATATAGCTGCCATACAAACTGAACGATCGGAAAAAGTTCTTGTATGGAAAACTTTCGCATTTGACGTGGTATCTTCACGAAATTTGGTATAGATTACTTTCTAAGGCAACAATATAATCTCCGAAGAAAATGTTCAGATCGGCGTACTATAGCATATAGCTGCCATATAAACTGAACGATCGGTAAAAAGGTCTTGTATGAAAAACTTTTGCATTTGACGTGGTATCTTCACGAAATTTGACATGGATTACTGCTTAAGGTAATAATATAATCTCCGAAGAAATTTTTCAGATCGGATTACTGTAGCATATATGTACATATGTAGTTTCCATATAAACTGAACATATAGTTACTGAAAGAAATGCACCTGTAAAGGGTATTTAGCTTCGGTGCAACCGAAGTTAACGTTTTTTCTTGTTTTATTTTTTTATTGATTTTTGTTTGGAACTATAATATGACATTCATTATGTCTTCAGCCTAAAATTTTGTAGTGGCAGATTGGCATTTCCTTAAGTCAATAATAAAGTGCGCTTATATTTTTTTGTCATATTTAGATTTTATAAAATGATTTCAAACGACTACAATAGAGGCCCGCTAATCCGAACACGGCCTAATCCGGATTCCACTGTAATCCGGACAGAGTTAAAAAATTCAAAATTTCTATTATGTCCATTGTAATCCGGACCGACATTCTCTATCCGTATTCTCTAATCCGGATCACATGTTTATTATTCACTACATTCGCTTCGCACTTTATTTCGCCACTTATGCGTGCGCTTTGTTTCATACTTGTGTGAATCCCCAATATTCTGGAAATTACTTCCTGATCAAACATGGGTGTCTGCTGTAGAAAGAAGTGCTCCAGGGAGAAAAACCTCTAAAGAGAGAGTAACATTTCTTGCTTGTGCAAACGGTGATGGCACACATAAATTTAAAATGGTGGTCATTGGATAAGCGGAAAATCCCAGAGCTTTTAAGAACTGTAGCGATCTTCCAGTTGAATATTGCTCGACAAAAAATGTCTGGATGACTTCAACTATTTCCGTAAAATGGTTTCACGAGTCGTTTGTCAAACAAGTAAAAGATTTTCAAGCGGAAAACAACCTAGATGGAAAAGCTATTTTACTAGTTGATAATGCTTCTTGTCACGCATCGGTTGCGCAGCTTACGAGCGATAATGGTAAAATTATAACCATATTTCTTCGACCTAACTACACAGCTCTTATCCAACCAATGGACCAAAACGCAATACGCTTAACCAAATTGTACTATCTCAAAAGCCTCTTGGTGCATATCCTGTCTTTGGAAGAAAATGATGTTTCCAAAGTTATTAAAAATCTCACAATAAAGAATGCTGTTTTTTTTTTGCTTGCGAATTTTTGGGACAAGCTGTCGTCTGATATAGTAGCAAAATGTTGGCAAAAAATTCTTCTCTATTCAGGGAATAACGATATAGTTAATACCGAAAAAAATTCCGATGCCGACGAGGATCCAGATGATAGCATTTTTCTGTCTGTTCTCAAAGAAAGGACGTCACAGCGTGAAGATGCACAAGAGCTAACAGAAATCGGACCTTTGTTGCAGATGATGGATAATAACAATCATCAACTGCCACAATCTGAAATTAGTGAATGGCTTATTGGAGATAACGACCATTTACCCCTCCATAGTGACGACGATTCCTCCGTTGAAGAAGTCGAAAACAATGAACCAAAAGCTAAACATGAAGACGCTATTAAAAGCTCCAGCACCTGTATACAATGGTCAGAGGAAAATAACGTTGAATCGGACAGTTTGTGTATTCTTAGAACAAAAAAGCGTTCACCAAACAAAATTAACCGATTTTTTCAATTAAATTTAGAATTTTATTACACCGCTTGATACATACAAATTTCTAACGTTTATTTTCAATGTATTGTTTTAAGTTTGTTTTTTGAAACATGTGTATTATTTGTTTTAATAAACAAACAGAAATTTATAAATATTTTTTCTTAATACATACATAGTTCTGATATGTCTTTGCTAATCCGGATTCCCTTATATTCCGGATAGGGGTCGGTTTTAATTGATCCGGATTAGCGGGCCTCTACTGTATAAAACGTCTTATAACACACTTGTATTTACAAATTGTATAAATGTGTGTAGATATGTATGTAGGCTTTCCCAACCAGCAATCTCGCTTCGATAACCGCCAAATACGCACAATTTCGTATCAAATAAATTTTGACAACTCGTGATAGTCACCTGTTACGTACACGTTATTCCACTATTTCGGGTGTGTTACGTCAAACACGTTGAAACAAAACTCAATCGCTCAATCGGGTAAGCAGCTTGTTAGCTTACACTTTCCATTTAGCTGATAAGCAAATCACTACCAAATTGAGATTATGTGGCTGAATCGCAAGTGTTTACTATGTCACTTTGATTAAAGCACTTATGCGCTAACGATATCAATAAATAGCCTTTTTATATACATATTTACCATATATACATACATATATATAGTACACTCCAAATCATGCAACAACAAATTAAATACTTAACAAATTTGTCATTATCAGCATGAAACGGCAATTTGAAGCGTCGTCAAGACATCAGAAAAGGTATGCCCCTAACCTTCAATAATTTTTTCAAGCACAACTCACTGCGAAAAACGAGCGCTTGCTTCTGCGCTCTGCGTTCTCTCGTGATCACTTAATTCAGGGATGGGCACATTTTTAGCCCGCAAAGTTAGCAAAGTGCGCACGGGGGCTAGATGAGGGGAATATCAGTTTACGGAGAGAAGGGCATAACAAGTTGAGAAAAATTGCGAAAAAAATGAATTACACTCCTCCGTAACTTGATGTTCATCGCAGAGTGGTTGCGGCAATACTGACATTGTACACAAATTTAAGGGTGGAAGTTTACTTCATATCGGAATTGTACAGTTGTGTGAACAAAAAGGGGTAAACATAATTTGCAGAGTTTAGAGTTTCGCATTAAAATTTGTTTTTATTTACCTTTGCATGGTGGGAAATTTTAATCACTGTTAGGAAAAAATATATATATGTGATGTTATGTATCTAAAAACAATTTTATTTAATAAGAAAACAGCATATTTTAAAACTTCACAACACCTTATGGTTGTTTCTATTTTGTTCACACCACTGTACATGTGATAGATCAGTCAATGGTGGTGGAAAATACGTTGCTCTCATTTGTAAATATGGAGTGGTAAAACGTTGCTCTCACTTCCCTCTTCATGTTTGCCCGCGATGATCCCCTCACCTAGCCCTCAAAATGTGCACTCGTGCCCGCACGGGCAAAATGCCACTGAGGGCTAATGTGCCCATCCCTGACTTAATTGATTTGCATTTACTTTTTAATGGCCCGAAAAAGTCACTAACTTCTCACACACAAACAACAACAATGTTGTTGTTGTTAAGGTGCTTCGTGTGATCACGTGGTGTTGGAACTTTTTGCTGTTCGCTCGCAAAGCAGTTTATTTTCAATTTTCCCGTTCATTTCGTATATTTGCTGAAAATGTTTGCGTATTCATTAAGCGCTATCACTAGCGTTTAATTAGCACATTTAGTTGTTAATTAATGTGTAAATATTTATTTTCATAGGCAATGTTATAATCGTTGTTGTTATTGTGTCATGATGGCAATGAAAATTTAAAAATTGTTTGTGCACATTTTTGAGTTTGTGGAAACATTCCGACCCATTACTTCGCCACTCCAATTGTAATTAGATAATTAATTTATTGTTATTATTGTTCTTATGTTTTTCATGTTTTTCATTGTCTTATGTGCGAAGGTGTTATTGTTTTAATTTGTTTGAACAGCGATAACGAGCCTGACCATACAATGTGTACATTGTACTACAATTGTTTCTGTGTTAACAGCTAATTTTCCAGTTGTTTGCTTATCCAATTATACCACTCAATTATCTAACATAAAAGGCTATGCGTATCTATTTAAATAATGTGTTTGAGTGTTTCTCGACTATATTTGTTTGTGGAGACTGAGAAAAATATTGTTGGTTTATTATTCTCGATGTGTTCTTAGCCTTAAGTTTTGATCTAGGCTATGTATGCGAGGGTTGTCACAAGTCCTCATGAGTCTAGGCGTTTAAACACTTACAAATATATCTCAATGGCATTTCGAAGTGTATCCTTAGACTTCTCAAGGCTTGAAAGAAAGGTTATAGAACAAATAAAGATAGCATGACAGGATTTGTCACTCTAGAATTTCAATTTCGGAAATTGTAAATAAAGCGCAAAATATTTATTTAAATCCCCACCAGACATATTATAATACACTTATGTCAACGATTTTTCCAGTCCTCGAAACACATAAACAATTTTTGGGAAGACCTTCAGCTTATTTCACGAATTTTGTTCTATCTTTTCGATAGACTGAAAACGAGTTCCACGAGTTCTTAAGCAAACGCTTTAATTCGGCCAAATAGAACTTAATTATTGACCGTATGTCCCTCCGGAACAAAACCTACGCCACATCGGCAGTTATAATGCTCTCCATCAATGTGGGATCGGAATTCGCACGATCAAGCGTGTCCAAAGAGACTTGTTAACGGTACTGTTTTCGAAGGACTGTGTTCATGAAAATAGTAGTGGTGGTGGGTTCTAATTATAAAACAAAAAAAAAAAACGAGTTCAAAATAGAAACCATGAATTCAATAACATTTAAAAGTGATATTAGTAGTTTTTGCCTACTTCGTTGAAGGGAAAAATGGAACAAAATTCAGTTAAGCCTAGTTAAGCATAGAGTCTATTACAATCTGACAACCCTTCATGGGGACTTGGCTCATTAAAAAACCAGCAAAACTACTATTCTTCTAGACGGATTACTGTTTTTACAACTCATTTAACATCTCCAAGGTGGTGGTTGAGTCAATTTTAGGACCTCAGAGCGTACGCACGTCTAAAACACTGGAGATATGTCTTACGTCTGTTGCGACATAATCGATGTGGTTGGTGGCTTTTCTATCAGGAGATATCCAGATAGCTTGATGAATTTTTCTATGCTGGAATCTAGTCCTACAGATATCGACGAAGTCTATCAGACTCAACCCATTTGGGGTTGGGGTTTCCTTGCTCACCCTGGCGTTAAAGTCGCCAAACATGATTTTGACATTGTGGCGGCGGAAGCCCACACCAAATTTGCGCTCCTTTATATGGTCACAGTAGTATTACAAATGCCACAATATCCTACTCGTCTCAGTCCTTGTCCTGTTCATCGCATTTCTTATACGGCGATGATGTCAGCCATTGGTTTTTTGCGTGGTGGGTCCCAAACCAAGCTGGAGAGTGATGTTTCGTCTTCTCACTTTAGCTCGCTTTAAAACGGATGTTTTTTGATTACACAGAGGATACTTGGTCTAAGACCGGAAGTCGAAAGCTGCTTTAGCCATATATAAAAGAATCGTTTCTGACACTTTAGGCTTAACAAAAATGGAGCGTTGCACGATAGAACAGCGCACAGTGGTGCCGCTTCATACAAGCCGCGGCAAAAAAATAGAAGGAATCGATTTAGGGCTTTGAAATTTGGCACACATCTCTCATATTGCCAAATTAGATGAAAAAAAAAATTTGTTAAAATCCGCCCACAACCACGCCCACCTCCCATATAACACAAAAATCAAAAATCATCCTACAGTAACAAAATTTTCTACAGTGTAATATTTTGTAAATATAAGCTTGTCCTGAAAAAATAAAGCAAATCCGCCCACAATTACGCCCATCTCCCATATAATATAATCACAAAAGTTGCAATATTTTCGCTGTTATCACAGCTAGACTGTTAAAAATTGTCAAACGGATTTGAATCAATAAAAATTATTATTTCTCTAAAAATGAAACAAGTCCGCCCATAACTACGCCCACCTCCCATATACCATAACCAATAAATATTCAAAAATGATCATATATTATTAATTATTTATTCAACAAGTAATTTTTTAACATCATCGTCCAATTCTAAAGTTTTATTTTTGGGATTTGTTCTGAAACCATTAATAAAAGGATCCGATGAAGCTAAAAGCAAGTGCATTACATCTTGATTTGTAGAAATTCTGTCGCATTTTCTAGAATGATTAAGCCTATATTTCTTGTAATCTTTATTGCGATCTTCTTGAGCCTCCTCTGATAGCATGGCCAATGGTAAAATAGAGGATGAAACAATTTTACTTCCAAGCATTAAAACTATGTACCGTCATTGGCATATAGTAAAATTCATAAAGGCTGACATATAACCTCGCAGTTTTCATGCAATAAATTTCAAATTTTTGAGGATCTATTGCTGCTTGACTATTGATTGTATTTAATATTATTTTAAATTTCTGCAATATCACAATATTTTCTTTCTTTTTCCATTTCACTTCTCTCGGTATCACATACGACACATACGAACGCCAAACCCTTTGAGGGTTTTACTATACTGACCTAGTACCATCACCCTGACTTGGAATTTCTCACCCCCCAGATTAGCTGTTGTACTGTGTAATTAGTTCAAATAATAAAGGGTGATTTTTTAAGAGCTTGATAACTTTTTTTTAAAAAAAAACGCATAAAATTTGCAAAATCTCATTGGTTCTTTATTTGAAACGTTAGATTGGTTCATGACATTTACTTTTTGAAGATAATTTCATTTAAATGTTGACCGCGGCTGCGTCTTAGGTGGTCCATTCGGATCGTCCAATTTTGGGCAACTTTTTCGAGCATTTCGGCCGGAATAGCCCGAATTTCTTCGGAAATGTTGTCTTCCAAAGCTGGAATAGTTGCTGGCTTATTTCTGTAGACTTTAGACTTGACGTAGCCCCACAAAAAATAGTCTAAAGGCGTTAAATCGCATGATCTTGGTGGCCAACTTACGGGTCCATTTCTTGAGATGAATTGTTGTCCGAAGTTTTCCCTCAAAATGGCCATAGAATCGCGAGCTGTGTGGCATGTAGCGCCATCTTGTTGAAACCACATGTCAACCAAATTCAGTTCTTCCATTTTTGGCAACAAAAAGTTTGTTAGCATCGAACGATAGCGATCGCCATTCACCGTAACGTTGCGTCCAACAGCATCTTTGAAAAAATACGGTCCAATGATTCCACCAGCGTACAAACCACACCAAACAGTGCATTTTTCGGGATGCATGGGCAGTTCTTGAACGGCTTCTGGTTGCTCTTCACCCCAAATGCGGCAATTTTGCTTATTTACGTAGCCATTCAACCAGAAATGAGCCTCATCGCTGAACAAAACACGCGCGCGAAACACATTTCGAACCGAACACTGATTTTGGTAATAAAATTCAATGATTTGCAAGCGTTGCTCGTTAGTAAGTCTATTCATGATGAAATGTCAAAGCATACTGAGCATCTTTCTCATTGACACCATGTCTGAAATCCCACGTGATCTGTCAAATACTAATGCATGAAAATCCTAACCTCAAAAAAATCACCCGTTATAAGGCATCTAAACTAGTATTTTGTTGTTGTTGTATAACGAGAGACAACTCCAGAAAATAACAACAAAGCAACAAACCGAACAATCAAAAAAACAAACAAAACAACGAAAAAAAATGAAAATGCAAGGTTATAGCTATCTTTGATCCTTATCCGCACGTATCCGCAGTTAATTTTTTCGTTATCAAATCTCTTAAAGTGTATATAAAATATTAGGACTAACTAGATTATGTAGGTACATGTAGCTAATAGTCAAAACTATAATTTTTATGTAAAAGTGTTTAAAAATGGTTTTATTTTAAAACTTTGCAAAATTGACATGAATTAGGCCTATGAAATGAAAATAATTATTTTATAATATATTATAATATATATTAGGATAGACTTTAAAGTCACTCCTTATTGCATAAAACGTGGAAACCCCATACGTCTGTTCTCATATTTTTCTCAATATTTTTCACAATTTTCAAGAGATTTTTTTTTTATTTGACTTTAAAAATACGTTGTTATGTCAGTGAAATGGCAATTCGCAAATACGTGATAAATTAAACTATATTCATTATCTAGAAACTCTACTGGAATGAAATTTTGTTAAAATTAGATAGTTAAAAATTACATATTTTTGCCGCCTATTACCCACTGTGCAGCGTGTCTTCATTACTGTCAAATATGTAAAATGTCAAACTTTAATAGTGACATCATCAATTTTCGAATTTTTCTGTCAAAAGCTCTTCAAAAAGTAAACTTTATTTCTAGCATTATATATTATATAGAATGATTTACCAAATTTATCATTCCTTAAAGTCGGTTAAAATTTTCTCCTGTAACTGCTGTTTTATTTAATATCATTACTTTTATATTATTTTTTTTCATTGCAGATTTCTCATTCAACTCCAACTTAATTGTGTGCTTCCAATAATATTTCCAAACAATAAACTGGTTTTCCATGCACTTTTCGTAAACTGCATGCGAGTTGAATGACAAAAAAGTAATAAATAACAAAAAGAAAAAAATAATAATTTTAAGCAAAAAAGCCTGCAGGCAAAAATAATCGATAATTTCACAAAACGTCAAATGTGCAAATGATAAATATTTACAGTTAAACCTCGCGACTGTGAGAGGAAATAAGAAAATAATTACACAAAAATGGCGTTGACACAAAAATATCAATTCAAATATAAATTTATCTAATAAAAGCGACCACAACAACCACGGCTATAATTGCAAAAGTGGTGCTCCATTAAGACGGCGAGACGTTATAATATATGATTACCCTGTATTTCTATCGAAAATCGATGTTTTTTCAAAAATCAATCGATTTGCCTGCGTTTGTGTGTGCCTATAAATCAATTTCGTTCATTTTTGTTTCAAATTTCCGTTGAAGTAAATCAAAATTTTTTCCTGTTTATAAATTAGTGCGTGTCTAGGCAGCAATTCACAATTGACGTTAACGCGCGTTACGTCGCCTAAACGCTACGCGTCGCGACGTCTTGTGCACACACGATCAGTGCGTGCGTGCGTACGAAATACCGTTACCGCTTGAGGCAGCTTCCAACGGCACACAAACAACATAGAAAGCGATATTTGTGCGCTGCACCTGAGTTCGTCGCCTCGTCGATTCCACGTTTCGTCATCGATCGCGTACGCAGCTGCATAGTGTTTGCCGACGGTGATGAGTTTTAGTTCCTACGCGCTGTCAAATATTCATCACAGCTGATAGTGATGAATCCGAATCAACACAGTGGGCCCGGTCCACCGCCAGCGTTAGTGACAACAAAATCAACAACAACAACTGCAAAGAATACAACAGCAACAGTGGCACAGCATAATTCCTCGTTTATGGGCGTCGGTGGCGTGGGTGCTGGTGCGGGTCCGGGTGCTTGCGGCATGGTTGGCATCGATCAAGTTGACGCCTCCATTATGGCATCAAAGACATATGCAACAAAATGTGCGACAATGCCATCACCAACAACAACAATAGCAACAACGGCAACTTCATATGGCGGTATGAAGAGTGCTTACGCGGTTGCCACAAATGGTGGTGGTGGTGGTTACGTTGCCAACGCGCCCGCTACAATGACCAACGGTCAGCACACCAACAACAGCAACAGCAGCAGCAACAATAACAATAGCAACAGTAGTAGTAGTAATTGTAATGGTGGTAGTGCTAATGTTGGCAACGTTAGTGTGCATAATCATACGACGGCGCCGCCGGTTGCACGTACCATCTCGTCCGATCGTTTGGTGACAGGGCCATCGTGTAAAGCTCTAAGAACTGCGGTGTCAGCGCTCTACTCTGTGGATGATTTTGTCAAGGAGAAAATTGGCTCTGGATTCTTCTCCGAAGTGTTTAAGGTGAGTGTGCAAAAACAATTATATTCATATTAAATAAATAATATCAACAAAAAAAAAATAAAATAAAAGAACAGAGAAACAAAAATGAGAAATAGAAAATACATTTATTACAATCGAAATAAAACCTGATAACAAAATTACAAAATATTCAAGTTAAAAATAATACAAATATTCATAATAAAATAATACATAGTTGAAGAAATAAAGAGAAAAAAGAATTAAAAAATTATAAAACTAAAAAATACTAAAATAGGTCAATAATAAAATAAATTAAACAAAAAAGGTCATATGAATATAATAAAAAACTTAACAAATAAAAAAAATTAATTTTCAGAATTTCTTGTTCTTAAAAAAAAATACTAAATCAAAAAAAAAAGAAATAAAAAAATATAAAAATGTTAAAAAAAAGGTATAAAAGGTAATAAAAATATAATAAAATTAACAAAAAGAAAATATATAAAATAAAATGAGAAATATATAAAATAATTTTGATAAAAGTTAAAAATTAATTTAAAGTAATAAAATAAATTATTAAAAAGTAAAACGAAATAGCAAAAAATGTTTATAACATCATTTACTAAAAATAATAAAAATTAATTCATGTTATAAAACCGAAAAAAATTAAATGAGTTTTCAAGAATTGATATTAAAAAATATTTAAAAAATTGGAATTGAACTCAAAATACAAAAATTAAAGAGTCAAAAATGTAAAAGAAAATGTATATATGTATGTGACCTGGTCTACGAAAAGGGAGCTAACGTGCGAAAACTAGTTTGCTGGGAAACAGCTGTTAAAAATCTCATCTTCCATCTGAATCAACTAAAAAGTGAAAATTGATTTTGACACCTAAGCCCCCTTTCCGTAGACCAGGTCACATATAAATAAGCCAACAACAAAATAATAATAAACGTTTTTTCATAATTTTAAAACTTTTTATCCTTCTTTGGCATAACAACCGCGGGTTGATCTGTACTGAGAATACGAAACTTCACGCCAATTACATATACATCCAAGTGCAGATAGGGCGCTATGCACTTGGTCCTTCCATTAAATGCGTGGGCGCCTTTGTTTCCGTTACCCACCCAGAGCCTCATCTTCAATGCGAACTACACAGCCTAGTCAGCGTATTCGTTGAATCTTTATGCTCTTAACTACATACATATGTCCTTGTCGCTGTATAGCTCATACGGTTCGTGATTTCATTTTCTTCGATACTCATCCCTCATGCGGACATTTCTAAAAATCTAGCGAAGAACAGTTCTTTCGAAAGCTCCAAGTGCTTTCTCATCTCGGTTCGTCAACGTCTATGTTTCTGCACCCTAAATAGGACGCGACTACTGAGAGACTTATAGAGTGTAATTTTTGTTCGTCGAGAGAGGGATCTGCTTCTCAATTGCCTACCAATCCCAAATTAGCACCTGTTGGCAAAAGTTATTCTGCACTTAGAGTTCGGTTTAGATCATTGGTGAAAATTATGCTGGTTCCGAGATATACAAAGTCCCTTTTGAAATATTAAAATAAGAAATATACGAAATAATATTAATAAAATCGAAATAAAATCATTAAACCAAAAAAAATTGACAACAAAATAATAGAGAAACAAAATTAAAAAAATACAAAAATATATATAAATCAATATACTAACAAAAAACTAAAATAAAAATAAATAAAATACCATTCAACCGAAAAAAATTAGAGAAATAAAAATAAAAAATAGAATAAAAGTAAAATAAATAAACTAAAAAAAAAAACAAATTAGTTAATTAGATTAAAACAAATTTTAAAAATAAAAATAAAAAATGAGAAATACCAAAAAACAAATTTTATAAAATTCGAACAGAATTGAAAAAAAATTTAAACAAAAATAAAAATAAGAATTAAAGAAAAATATATGTGAAATATATTTATATGGAAAAATATATACATAGGTATAAATACACTCATAGCAAAATAATAATATATTTTTTCATAATTACATTCACATACATGTGTGTGTTTTAGAAAAAATGATTAAAAAGTTCAATTAAACCGAAATAAAAACAACTAAATGGAAAATGGAATATAAAAGAAAAAAAATAAAATATAATAAAAGTACCTAAAATTACTAACAATAAGAGTAATAAATTTACTTTGTTTTATTAATTACATAATTTGAAACAAAAATATAAATAAAATATATTTCGAAATAGAAGTTGTAATATAAATAAAATTTTTTTTATTTCGAAATAAAGGAGTATTGAAAAAAAATAACTGGAGATATAAAAAAAAACTATATATATGTCTGAATAAATCAACTAATAACAAACTAATAAGAAATAATAAAATTTTTTTTTTCAGAATTTTATATTATAAAATTATTAGAAATCGTAATAAAAGATTATTAAGCTAAAAAAAAATACGAAAATTGGAGAAAAAAACTTAAAAATATTTTTTTTAGAACATTGTTTTATAAAAACCAAAAAAAAAATATTTTTTTTTCAAAATTTTATATCACAAAATAAAAAAATAATAAAATAAACATATATAAAAACTAAAAAAAAAAAAATTTAATATTTTATAATTTTTTTATTTTAAATTGGGGAAATATAAAATTTAAATAAAATATACATATATGTACGTATGTATCTGAATAAATAAACTAACATAAAAATTAATTTTTTTCAGAATTGTTTATATATGTTTATAAAATATATACATACATAAATATGAAATGCAAAAAAATTAAAATAAATGAAAAATGTAATAAGCATAACGAATTAAACAAAAAAAAGATCAACAAAAAATTTAAAAATATTTAATTACTTAAAAATAATCTAACAATAATCATCAATAAAAAAAATTAAAAAAAAAAATTTAAAAATATGTTTTTACTTAAAAATAATCTAACAATAATCTTCGAATTTTTATAATTATCTATTATTATTGCGCTCATGGTGCAATTAAACGCCTGCAGCGTACAATTACCTTACGCATCTGTTGAAGTAATAATTAATTGGTTATAAACAAAAAGAAACTTATGTATTTTCATTAATTAATTAGTTGTAGGAAAAATGCAAAAGGCATAACTAACAATAAGATTACAACAGTTATTAATGGCCTTCGGTCGATAGAAATTCATAGAAATACCAATTCAGCGCCAACACTTTCGTTTCGGCAAATCGGCAAACAAAAACAACCACATGCATGTGTAGATGTGATTGTTATAAGCGAAAAATGCAACGCTGCTCGTAAAATAAAAATGTAATATTTGCTTTCTGCAAAAGATGTCTGTGTTGTCTGTTATTTATTGCTGATGCATTTCTCAACAAATCCGTCACATCAAATTAACAACACAATGGCGGCGGTGTTGCAACATCCATCCATCTTCATTGTTGCACCGATTAGTGGTGCGATCCCTGCCCAATGCCGCACCGTGTATGTGTATGTACTTGTGTCTTGTCTGCAACTTAAATATTAATATATATTTATATACATACATACATACTATATACATATGTTCAACTTGTTGCGCTTGAATTAATTCCCAACCGCGCCACATTCAACAATCGCACAACAATGCACCCATTCCACTGCAGTTGCCGTTGCATTTGCCATTGTTATTACTGTTGTAGGCTGTTGCTTGGTAAAAGTGAAAATTATCCAATCGAATAGCAATGAATTGTGGAAAAGAAAGAAATAAAGAAAGTTGCTTCACAATTTACACTTTATGCTTTAAGTGCATACATATCTACACACTTGCCTCTTACACATACGCCATCACACAGCTAACATACATACATATTTATATATATTTTTAATTACCTTAAGCTTGTTAACTAGGCATGTGCAGGCAGCCAAGAGCAAATGCCAGGGTTTTTGTTTCATAAAAACCTCATTGAATTAGTGCAACCGTGGCGGGGGCATAAATCCTCAAATATTTACTTACAATCGCATAAATTATGCGTGAATTTCGAAAAGAGAAAATGTGCGTCTGTAAAAGCTGCAATTTTTATTTTAATTTCATTCGATTGGAACTAAAAATTCCAAAATACAGTTAATTGAACCCTACATATTATATTTGTTATTGTATACCAAGTTTTGTTGTTGTAATTCTTAATTGGTGTATTTCCAGTACTCAACAGTTACACCAAACGTCTTTTTAGGCGGTGTAGGATTGCTTTGCCCAAATTAAAAAAAAAACCAAGAAAAAATGTTAACTTCGGCTGCACCGAAACTATAACCTTTACAAGTGCATTTTTTATAGCTAAACAATTTGCTTGATTTTCATCGTTCAGTTTGTATGGCAGCTACATACATATTTTCTACAGTTGTTCGAACTGGACCATTGGTAGCTATGCTTTGGCTAATAATCTATGCCAAATTTAGGGAAGATATCTCGGCAAATAAAAAACTTTTCCATACCAGAACTTGAGTTTAATCGATCAGTTGTATGGCAGCTATATGCTATAGTTGTTCGATCTGAACCATTTCTTCAGAGATTGTTGCGTTATCTTGGACATAAACCCATGCTAGTTTTCCGAAAGATATCTCGGCAAATAAAAAAGATTTCCTTACGAGGACTTGAGTTTTGTCCGTCAGTTTGTGTGGCAGCTATATGCTATAGTTGTTCGATCTGGACCATTTCTTCGGAGATGGTAGCTATGCTTTGGCTAATAATCTATGCCAAATTTTGGGAAGATATCTCCGCAAATAAAAAAGTTTTTCGTACCAGAACTTGAGTTTAATCGATCAGTTGTATGGCAGCTATATGCTATAGTTGTTCGATCTGAACCATTTCTTCAGAGATTGTAGCGTTATCTTGGACATAAACCCATGCTAGATTTCGAAAAGATATCTCGACAAATAAAAAAGTTTTCCTTACCAGGACTTGAGTTTTATCGGTCAGTTTGTATAGCAGCTATATGCTATAGTTGTTCGATCTGGACCATTTCTTCGGAGATGGTAGCTATGCTTTGGCTAATAATCTATGCCAAATTTTGGGAAGATATCTCCGCAAATAAAAGTTTTTCGTACCAGAACTTGAGTTTAATCGATCAGTTGTATGGCAGCTATATGCTATAGTTGTTCGATCTGAACCATTTCTTCAGAGATTGTAGCGTTATCTTGGACATAAACCCATGCTAGTTTTCCGAAAGATATCTCGGCAAATAAAAAAGATTTCCTTACGAGGACTTGAGTTTTGTCCGTCAGTTTGTGTGGCAGCTATATGCTATAGTTGTTCGATCTGAACCATTTCTTCGGAGATGGTAGCTATGCTTTGGCTAATAATCTATGCCAAATTTAGGAAAGATATCTCCGCAAATAAAAAAGTTTTTCGTACCAGGACTTGAGTTTTATCGGTCAGTTTGTATAGCAGCTATATGCTATAGTTGTTCGATCTGGACCATTTCTTCGGAGATGGTAGCTATGCTTTGGCTAATAATCTATGCCAAATTTTGGGAAGATATCTCCGCAAATAAAAAAGTTTTTCGTACCAGAACTTGAGTTTAATCGATCAGTTGTATGGCAGCTATATGCTATAGTTGTTCGATCTGAACCATTTCTTCAGAGATTGTAGCGTTATCTTGGACATAAACCCATGCTAGATTTCGAAAAGATATCTCGACAAATAAAAAAGTTTTCCTTACCAGGACTTGAGTTTTATCGGTCAGTTTGTATAGCAGCTATATGCTATAGTTGTTCGATCTGGACCATTTCTTCGGAGATGGTAGCTATGCTTTGGCTAATAATCTATGCCAAATTTTGGGAAGATATCTCCGCAAATAAAAAAGTTTTTCGTACCAGAACTTGAGTTTAATCGATCAGTTGTATGGCAGCTATATGCTATAGTTGTTCGATCTGAACCATTTCTTCAGAGATTGTAGCGTTATCTTGGACATAAACCCATGCTAGTTTTCCGAAAGATATCTCGGCAAATAAAAAAGATTTCCTTACGAGGACTTGAGTTTTGTCCGTCAGTTTGTGTGGCAGCTATATGCTATAGTTGTTCGATCTGGACCATTTCTTCGGAGATGGTAGCTATGCTTTGGCTAATAATCTATGCCAAATTTTGGGAAGATATCTCGGCAAATAAAAAAGATTTCCTTACGAGGACTTGAGTTTTGCCGGTCAGTTTGTATGGCAGCTATATGCTATAGTTGTTCGATCTGAACCATTTCTTCAGAGATTGTTGCGTTATCTTGGACATAAACCCATGCTAGTTTTCCGAAAGATATCTCGGCAAATAAAAAAGATTTCCTTACGAGGACTTGAGTTTTGTCCGTCAGTTTGTGTGGCAGCTATATGCTATAGTTGTTCGATCTGGACCATTTCTTCGGAGATGGTAGCTATGCTTTGGCTAATAATCTATGCCAAATTTTGGGAAGATATCTCGGCAAATAAAAAAGATTTCCTTACGAGGACTTGAGTTTTGCCGGTCAGTTTGTATGGCAGCTATATGCTATAGTTGTTCGATCTGAACCATTTCTTCAGAGATTGTAGCGTTATCTTGGACATAAACCCATGCTAGTTTTCCGAAAGATATCTCGGCAAATAAAAAAGATTTCCTTACGAGGACTTGAGTTTTGTCCGTCAGTTTGTGTGGCAGCTATATGCTATAGTTGTTCGATCTGGACCATTTCTTCGGAGATGGTAGCTATGCTTTGGCTAATAATCTATGCCAAATTTTGGGAAGATATCTCGGCAAATAAAAAAGATTTCCTTACGAGGACTTGAGTTTTGCCGGTCAGTTTGTATGGCAGCTATATGCTATAGTTGTTCGATCTGAACCATTTCTTCAGAGATTGTTGCGTTATCTTGGACATAAACCCATGCTAGTTTTCCGAAAGATATCTCGGCAAATAAAAAAGATTTCCTTACGAGGACTTGAGTTTTGTCCGTCAGTTTGTGTGGCAGCTATATGCTATAGTTGTTCGATCTGAACCATTTCTTCGGAGATGGTAGCTATGCTTTGGCTAATAATCTATGCCAAATTTAGGAAAGATATCTCCGCAAATGAAAAAGTTTTTCGTACAAGAACTCGATTTTGATCTATGAAGTCGTAATGTAACTATATCTTATAGGAGTACGATATCAGTCTTTCTGACAAAGGATTTGATTCTTGTGCAGAAAATAGCATACTCAAAATTTCAGATCGACATCTCAAAAACCGGGAGAGTACTTCTCGTATATACAGAGAGACAAACAGACATAAATTAAACGACACCGTTTGTAGGCTAATCATTTAGATATACATTTTATAAGGGACATATTTTTCCTAGCTTTTACAAGTTTTTGTATATAAGAACAGAACTTGAATGTAGGTTAATCAAGAAGCTGCCAGCCGGAAGATTTTTAGTTTTACTTCAACAATGCCATCGAACAAAGACACAGAACTAAAAAGAGACCCCTACAGGTAAAAAGCGACCAACCATGCTGAGCGCAATGAGCTCTCTAGACCTCTAGGCCGAAGGATTTTGCTACAGAGCAATTATTGGCTACTTACTAGCGCTTACATAACTCAACACGTAGATAACGAGACCCCTAACCACACCAGTGCTATAATCAAGAGACAAGCTAGCTTTTTTTTTGCAAAATTTCTCCTATCCTGTCTCTAATATCCATGTAATTTATAATAAAAGTGGTAGTTTTTCTAGTCTTAAGCAATTAAATAGTTTTCCAATTCAACAAACCCGATTTTATGTTAATTTCGAACCCCTTAAATGCCTCATTAAACCACACACAACTTTTCCTGCAGCCTCAACGACGCGAGCAATCATCATTTGACAACTTTCGCTATTGTGACGTCAGCAAATATCAGCTGTTTGCGGCCCAATCACCGAGTTTCGATTGACACAATCGCTGTTTGCCGTGATTTGCATACACACAGCTAATGTCAATGCATAAGAAAAAACTTAAAATACATTCCCGCTCCAACTTAACGGTCGGTCAAGCCAATTATTGAAATTAATTTGCGCAAAATAAAGCATTTCCATGCAACATTTGTGGAATTTTCTAAAAATTATAGCAAACACTCGGTCAACTGAACGGTAAATGAATGGCAGCCACTTAATCACGGCAACTGCATCACGATCTGTGGCTGAATGTGGCAAGAGTCTGCGTTGAGTTGGCGTGCTGCGACACGAATAATATAGCTTATCTATATCTATGGACAGAGCTGTGGAAACTCTCACCGTCGTCGTCGTCGTATGCAAATCATGAAAGCCTGCAATAAAATTATAAACGAGTAGCTATTTCGATTGTTTGCTCCACTGATTCGCTTCTAGGCCGCTTTGTCCGGCTTAACCTGTGGGTGCATGCTGTGGGGTATTAGTGGCATGTGGGGTTACTGTGAGATTTATTTAAAATTTTTGGATAATTTTTTTTTGCATCTAGTTTAGCTATGTGTTGGTTTGTTAATTTAATTTTCGAAATTTTCAACCTAACCTAATTTTTTTCGAAAATGAAAAATGTGACCAATAAGCTTTTTGAGTGGAAAATAAAGCGAATATAATAATATTAACGCTGAATAATAATTTTACAAAATTTTAATATCATATTTGTTGCAACAAGTATCAATTTTATTGGAAAATTTCAGTAATCAACGGGTTAAGGCCCATTGTTTCCATACATAGCGTGAAGTTCTTTGCACACTTTTACAACGCAGATATTTGCTGCCTGTTATTTTCTTCTACTTAACAATAAAAGCAAAAATAGCAACAACAACAAAATTTGTAATATCCAACAATACGTCTACTTGCAACATGGTTCAGTTGCACGATGCAATAGCCGCCGCCATTGTTCTACTACACCGAAGATAGCGCACCGAAACGTAATAAAGCCAATATTCATTCATATGCCACAGCGTCGGGCGGCGGCGAGCAAAAAGGCGGTCAAAAGTGTGAAGCTGAAAGTCGCCACAACCATGGCGGCCAGGCGGCCGACATTAAAGCTTTGTCTAGCAATAAAAACGCGCTGTGAGCTTACAAACAGCTTGCACTTAATTTGAGACGATCGAACGACCGACCGAGCGACCACCTTGACGTTGCCGCATTAAGAAGTTCGATTGCGGCCAAGCTGCGCTCAGCGCTTACTTATTGTGGAGTGGCTATTGTTTTCCACCGGATAGGCAACCCCGCCGTTTTCCACATTTCCTCAGTGCCCGCTGTGCTTAACAGCGCTTTCCGCTCTGCCTTCCTACTTGCCCTACCGCATGCCTGTTGGAGCGTTGCAGCTTCTCACTTCAGCACATCAACAATAAATCGTAAACGTGCAACGTGCAACGCGCCGAAAAACGCTTAAACGAGTCCAATGCAATGCTGAATGCCGGACTACCTGACTGGCTAGCTGGCTTCACATGGAAATTGTAAACCGCCATCTGTGTGTTCTCCAGCTGTGTCTGCATGGCCATAAAAGCGTTGTAGAATTTGCCATAGAATGCTAAAATGAGCGCTGTCTGCCGCCGCGTTAAGTTTCTGTTTAGGTTTTTCTTCGTTTTTGTTGTCTCTATTGAAGCTGTGAATTATACAACGACCGCCGTCCTCATGTGGGCGGCTGTTTGTGCAACACCAGCCGAATACTCTGTGCTACATTGCACTGTAGGCCAATGCATACTTTTGTTTGTTGTTATTTTTGTTGGATTTTGTTGCATACTTTCCTCGATAGCGCGCGCTTAAATTTTCGGTGCAAACTCAATTTTCAACCGCTTGCAAGTTGCTGCATAGTTGGAAAAGTGGCGTCCAACTGCATCCCGACTTAATTGTGGGAGGTGAAAATTCCAGTTTAATGGCCCATTACGATATTTACGGCGCTTTGCTTGACCGCTTTTCGCAATACTCGCATTGTTGCTGTTATTATTATTACGTTTAAGCTAGTTACAGCGTTAATGGATTAATGCAAGTTTTCCAAAATACTTCTAACCGAAAGCATCTGTAAGAGTTATGTGAAAAACCTTTTTCGTCACGCAGTTGTGCTTTTGAGCGTGTGCCCAGTCACACTTCCATTCGCCGGTTTTAATTATTATTTTTAAGATACCGTTAAGCAAACTGCACATGAGCTTATGCTTTTTTAACGCTCGATACAGTTTGTATTTGCAGTAATCCGAGTGCGGATTAGCCGTTGTAATTTTTGAAGAAATTCTTTCTATTATATCTATTATAAGCTATTATTATTTAGAACGTGCCTTCCAGAAATTTCAAATCCCTTATCTTATTAATCCTTTTTGCTAAGAACGTCCATTGAGAATTTCGTGATTTACTCCTGTGTTTTGTGGCTGATGTTTTGTGTTTGCATTTATCCGTAGTTATTAGGATAAGATAAGAGAAAGAGCACAAAGAGAATAACCATCGATATTTATCGACTGTAGCTCTCCACAGCATATTATATTATGTAAATGTTTTCTCTTACACTCCAAACACTTGTCTGAAAATACACGTTTCTGTGCGAAAATTTTGAACGATCAACTTCAACTTTTCATCGATAGGCGGTTAGGTCAGTTTAAGGGGCTGATTTTGCACCAAAAGTCGCGTTGGTCCTTTGTTGTGGTCAAAACTCATAAGTATCGATCAAAACATCCTCAAAAATTGACGAAGTGTTCAAAGCCTAACACGAATATATTATGACAGTGATATTCGTTGCAAGAATAGTAGAGTCCAGTCAGAACTCCTAACATTGCGGCGCGATAAACCTGGCTAAGAGTATGTAATTTAAAGAACCACTTTCGTTCCGCTCTTAACTAGAAAGCTCTCGCAGCCGCACAACTGCTGCTTCCAGACCGCGCGTACGCAAGAATCATGAATATAGTCTCAGAGAAGAAAAAAACCAACTCGTAACCGAACCATCCAAACAAGTTGGACAATAAAGTAGCTCGATGCTAGTAACAGCAAGGTCAGAGACTCCTTGACTAGCCGTGAACGCACTGTCAGCGAACCATAACGAATTCATTTTAAAATCTTGGAAAATACTGATTGGTTTAGAACAGCAATCACGGGAAGTTGGGTCTTAAGGTAGATTTTCTTTATTAAAGGTTGATAATAATGGAAAGATTTATGGTCCTTTGCGCGTTGGCCACGGCGAATACCGCATTCGATGGAACGATGAGCTGTACGAGATATACGACGACATCGACATAGTTCAGCGAATTAAAAGACAGCGGCTACGCTGGCTAGGTCATGTTGTCCGGATGGATGAAAACACTCCAGCTCTGAAAGTATTCGACGCAGTACCCGCCGCGGGAAGCAGAGGAAGAGGAAGACCTCCACTCCGGTGGAAGGACCAAGTGGAGAAGGACCTGGCCTCGCTTGGAATATCCAATTGGCGCCACGTAGCGAAGAGAAGAAACGATTGGCGCGCTGTTGTTGACTCGGCTATAATCGCGTAAGCGGTGTCTACGCCAGTGAAGAAGAAGAATAATGGGTGGGCCAAATAAAATTTTAAATTTCAATTTGCTCGAAGAAAAATTCGGTTAACATTGCGCGATATCGCTCACCATTGATGGTTACGGTTCCTTCTTCACTTTCGAAGAAAAATGGGCCGATTTTACCACCAGACCAAAATACGCACCACACAGTGATTCGTGCTGGGTGCGTTGGCTTCTCGACGATTACGTGCGGGTTTTCTGTGCCCCAAATGCGACAATTCTGCTTGTTAACGTAACCATGGAGGTGGAAATGAGCCTAGTCCGAAAAGATGATTTTTCGGTAAAATTGACCATCCTCGGTCAAACGATCTTCTGCCCAATCTGCGAACTGTAGAATAGTGAATAGCGACCCATTTCGTAAATTTTAGACTTTTTACTGAATATCTGTCACTTTCCGAATGGTATTTGACGTTTGCAATGTCGAAATATAGATAATTCAAATTTTAAACGTTAGATGGCCCACCCTATAGTAACGTTTTACGACAGTCTGAGTTTCAAGGTCTGTTTTATAATAAAATCTGATCGAATTCGGTTCTGATTGGCTAAACAAAAAGTTGAATATTACGTATTTTAATACAAATCTTTATTACCTTTAAAATAGACTCCTCAGCCTACAGAGAAATTTTTTATTTTTTTGATTTTGCCTCACTTCTACAGCGAAAATCTCTTGATTTTTGGACAGTTTCAACTTCGTATTCATTAACCCACGTCTCGTCACCAGTAAAGATACGTTTGAGGAATATACGTGCTTCAGCAAAAGATCCCGAATCTATATATTTTTTTTAAGTTTCAAGTATGAAGCGTCTCAAATCTATACACGTATCAAAAGATTCAGGATCTTTTGCTATATTCCACTTTTGGTACGTGTATAGCTTTGAGACGCTTCATACCTGAAAAATTAACCAAAATGTGTTAAGTCGATCCAGAAGAGATGTTGAGATCCACGCCTGTCTTTCTAATGCCAACACGATAATTTTTAAGGACTGTTTCTTTATCGGCATTAGCATAGGTGGATGGAGGACGCGCATGAGACAAGTTTTCGATCACTACACAAGGTTCACCGAATGTATTGTGCCACTCAAATATTTTGTCTTCGTGATAAAGTGGAGTTTCTAAAACACTTCTGCAACATTTGCAACGATTCCGTAGCCGAGTTTCCGTTAAAAACTCAAGCTAACGACAATTTTCAAGGACTTTTTCGAAAAAAATATCGATTCAGTTTTCTTGCTCAGTTTAAATGGACCAGTCCTGGTCAAATTTGATCAGACGTCACATATAGTACTTTTCTTTTAGTTGAAAATTTTTCTTAAATTAAAATAAAAATATTTAATTTTAAATTTGAATTTTTTTATATTTTTTATTTCAATATATATCTTTATATTACATTATATTGTATTTTTCTTAAATTGTTTTTAAATAAAATATTTTTTTATGTACATACTTATGTACATATGTATAACAGAGTTTGCTGTTAATCAGCATCTTAGATCTACTTGGCTTGACAACCCTGCGATTTATATTGCCGATGAATACTTCAACGATTTCATAGCCATGATTACCATTTAAAGTGTATATTTTGTGTTTGCCACCTGACATGTGCCTCCTGCAAGACGTCTTCTGCAATATGTCATGAAGCTTCTTTAGTAGCAATATTTGACAAAATCACAATTATAAGCGAAATTTATATTTATTTTCCGATAAATAACTGCAGACTGCACACTGCCAGTCAAGGTGGACCAGTTACAATCAACGCAATTGCCAGCTGTCATCACAAACTCGCAATCTTATTTGACAGCTAAACATTGCTAATGACTTGATTACTGCGCCGCTGTGAGAATGCAAACCGAAGCAATCAGATATTTCAATATTTTTAACGGTATACAATTACATACAATGTATTCGCGCAAAGCGCAGTGTTGCATATGCATATCAATTGCTCGTATGTATGTGCATGCGTGTGTGTATGTGTATGAATGCGCTATAAATTTGTGCTTTTCATTGATGCATAAACATTACACTTCATTTTTGTCTTATTAAATTAAATTTATTTTTCTTATTTGGTTTTCTGTAAAACAACAACAACAACATTTAACATTAAATCAAGAACATATCGGCAATTCATGTGCAAATATGTTGCACTCAAATTGTGCGCTGATTGTAATTGATTGCATTTGATTTGCAGTTATACTGTTGTTGTTGGTATTGCATTGTTCTTGTGCTTTTCAATTTCATTGTCGTCACTTTGTGAGCATTTTCTTTGATACTTACAATCTTCTCTCTGTGTGTATACATACATATGTGTGTGTGTGTGTAAACCTTTTCCGTGTGGCAGCAATCTGCAACGTGCGCCAGCATGCAACAATAAAGTGTGGATATGCATTTGCTGACATCGCCAACATTATCAGGCTCATCAACGTCAAAACATTAGCACCGCCGTTGGCGTAATATCAGCAACACCATCGCTATGCAATGAACGAACACCTCGCCGTGTTGTTGTTGTACGATGCATTCGAGTTTCATGTTGTTGCTGTGCAATGAACGAACGCCTCGCGGGGTTGTTGTTGTTGTTCGATTTATTCGATTTTCATGTTGTTGGTATTGTTGTTGTTGTTGCAGTTGTCGATGTCGGTTTTTACTTGTTGTTGCTTTGTATTCGTTGTTTGGTTTGTTGTTGTTTCTTACTGATTTGTATTTGTTGTTGGTTTTGCTGTTGTTGTAATTGTACTTGTTGTTTTGTAGCTGTTGTTGTTTTTATAGTTGTTGTTGTTTTTATAGTTGTTGTTGTTTTTGTAGTTGTTGTTGTTTTTGTAGTAGTTGTTTTGTTGTCATTTTTGTTTTTGTTATTGTTGATGTTGTTGTACTCATCGTCATTGCTGTTGTACTCATCGTCATTGTTGTTGTCATTTTTGTTTTTGTTATTGTTGATGTTGTTGTACTCATCGTCATTGCTGTTGTACTCATCGTCATTGTTGTTGTTCTTTTTTTAGTTCTGATTGTTGTTGCCATTACTACTTTGTAGTTGTTGATGTTGAATTGCTGCTGTTCTCTTACTTCGTGCAACATACAATCATACACGTATACATATGTATGTACATACATGCGCCCAGTTAAGGTATTGTATATTGTTTGCATATAAACATTGTTGACGTGTTGCTGTGCCTCAGTGTTGCTGCCACCACCACGTTGCAGTTGCACTACTCGCATTTTCTATACTTCTACTGGTATTAGTTGCATTTATTGTTGTCGTTTTATTTATGTATGTTTTTTTTTTTATTTTTGTTGTTACCCTTCTTTTTTTCTCTTTGTTTTGCCATTATGCCTTTCTTTCGCTATTTGTTCTTGTGCTGCAAATTGTTTTTGTTGATGCTGTTCGATTGTTGCTCTTGCATAGTTCAATGCGCCACACACAGTCGTCATCGCGTTGTTGCTGCCTTTTTTTGTTTCGCAAATATGTTTTAAGAATTGCGCCTATGTTTACTTATACATGCATACATATACTCGTATGTGTGCTTATGTGGCGCATTGAATGCGAAATGCATTGCATATATATTTTCCTATTTAGTTCATTGTTGATTGCTGCCGTTTTCTCTGATATACCAACACACATATGTATGTATGTACATAAATGATTTATTGTGGTGGCAGTGGTTGCAATTGGTTCATTGCTCCCTCACATCACTGTCGTACACATGCATACATACAAATAGTATGTATGTGTATTCATTCAATCACTCTATCCCATTCATAATTGTCGTTTGCTTACTACTTTTTTAAAGTTGGATCGAAGGGCTGTACATGCATACATAGATATGTATATGGATGTATACGCGTAAGTGCCTTTTAACTTTGTTGTAACAGAAGTGGAACTTACATTGAAAGACCTCACACTTTAATGCCTTCTCCAAAGCATTGTTAGTTGTTTTATGGAAATGTTTTGAAACTGTAAGCTTCCAGGTAATTTTCAATTTTTTTGTTCGAAATACAGTATCTCTTCTGATATGTATTATCTAAAAAAAGTAATCTTTATACCCTCCGTTCAAATTTGATCCATACTGACAAGAAAAAACTTTATTATCACCTTCGAAATATGCTCCTGAGCATGCCAACGCCTAATCCAATTTTCCACACCATTAATTTGTACACGTCTTCACCGCTTTCGGCAGTGTTTTTCGATTTCGGCTCATTTTCGGAGCGCCATTCGCTAGATTCTTGGACAGTTTTGATGTCATATCCATAAGCCCACATCTCATCGACAGTGATGTTACGTCGTTTTTGCAATAGATTCAGGTATTTGGGTACGATTCTAGCATTGAGACACTGCATTGCCAAAACATTAATCAAAATGCACTGAATCGTTCTAGAAGAGATGTTGGGATGCTCTGCTACCTCTCTGCTGCCAACTCGACGATTTTTAATAACTGTTTCTATATCGTCATTAACATAGTTGGAATGTACAACGCGCTTGAGGCAAGTTTTCGATCACACGTGATCACGACGTTCACTGAATGCTTTGCGGCACTGAAATGCTTCGTTTTCGTGATAGAGTAGACTTCCCAAAGCACTTCTGCAACATTTTCGTGGATTCCGTTGCCGTGTTTTGATTGAAAACTCAAGCTAACTCGAGTCATCACTGAGGCACATTAATATAATTTGTAACGGCCTGGAAGTTAGTGAAAGTTCCCACCGGTTCTCAATAACTTTATCAGCCAGCCAAAGTCATTATTTGATATTGGATTTAGTCATTCTTAGCTGTACTTTTTTGGACTTTCCGTATGTATGTAACTATAATGTTTCTCAGACATTTTTGTTGCCGAAAGTATAAGTTTAAAAGCGTCGACGTTTTGTTTGCATTAACATAACCTAAACACCTCGGATTTTATTTCAAAACACAGTAAGTTTACTTCTCTGTTAAGTTTTGTATAATGTGTTACTGAATTCGACATCGATATAAGTTACATAATTCGCACGCCTTCGTTTTTTTATTCACTTAAGTATACATAAAGTGTCGCTTTAGTATTTTTAATGAAAGATATCGCAATATTTATCAATATTTCCTTCTTATTATTCAATTTACACTGAATATAAGCGCGCGTGTTTTTTTTTAGAATAAATGAAGATCATAACACGAACTCCACATCCCATCAGCGTTTATAAATTTTTAATTATATAATTAAAATCATTAATGTATTAAATGCACACCTGTTCGATCAGCTGCGTTCGTAAATTTAAATGAGGGGGAAATTCACGTCGTTAATGCTCCGCAAAGTCGTGAAAGTGTACGAAATAAAATATATTGTTTATTAATGAAAGGAAGTATGGGACACGCTGTCCATATTAAGTGAAATTTAGCATGCAGTGAAAAATATAATTTATATATTTAATATTTTTAGTCTTTTCAATGGAATGTAGGTCTTCCTCTTCCTCTGCTTCCACCAGCAGGTACTGCGTCGAATACTTTCAGAGCTTGAGTGTTTTTGTCCATTCAGACGACATGACCTAGCCAGCGTTGCCGCGGTCTCTTAATTCGCTGATCACAACCAGTCGTCGTTTGTCTCGTACAACTTATCGTTTCATCGATTGCGGTATTCGCCGTTACCAATGCGCAAAGAACCATTAATCTTCCGCAGAACATTTCTTCCAAAACTCGTAACGCCCTGTCAAGTATACATATGTATATTAGGCATATAACTTTTTACAATTTTTGCAAATACGAAAAACGGCATACCATAGTCGAATAGAGAATAAAAAAGTATGAACCCCATTATTTTTTTTTTTTGTGAAATTGCAAAAAAGTTTCCGCGCAAAACGAAATTACTTTTTTATCAGAACTGCTGAAAAAAACAAAAAAAGTTTTGTACACTGTACACGTTTTTCTTCATAATAATAGATATTTATTTAACTAATAATCTTCCTATTATTCCAAACGCATTTTAATGGACCTAAGGGAAGTGCCCCACCCACCCCAAACTAATTTTTCTTCAGAAAATTCTGATTCAATGTAATAATAACACAAAAAAAAATGTTGACTTTTTTTAGAAATCCATTTTTGCGCGGAACGTTTTTGAACCGAAATCATCTAAAATATGCCAAATTTTTCGTCAAAATTTGTTATATGCCTAATGTATATGTATGCAGATGTAGATGAGATGTCCGCGAATTAGTAGCTGGGTTATTGAGATATCGATCTGAAATAACGCACACGTTCTTTGCTCACTAAGAAGCTGTTCATTTGTCTGAAACACCGATATCAGACAACGATAAGATATATTCATAAAAAAATGATCGATCAAACTTAAGAAGCTCTTGTGAAACTTTTTTTGTAAAGTGCTGCAAGCGAAGTTAATACCCTGAACAGGGTTATTAATTTTGCCACGAAGTTTGTAACATCCAGAAGTAAGCGTCGGAGACCCAGTAAAGTACGTATATAAATACATATGAATATAAATGATCAGTATTTTGAGCTGAATCGACTTAGCCATGTCCGTCTGTCCGTCTGTATATATACGATCTAGTCCTTTTGGAAGCGTCATTTTCTCTTCAAAAAGCTGCTCATTTGTCCGAACTGCCGAGGTCGGACCATTAAAACATATAGCTGCCATACAAACTGAACGATTGGAATCAAATTCTTGTATGGAAAACTTTCACATTTGTCAATGTATCTTCACAAAAGTTGGCACAGGTTATTTTCTAAGGCAACAATGCAATCTCCGCAGAAATTGTTCTGATCGGCTTACTATAGCTATGACTGCCATACAAACTGAATGATTGGAAATAAATGCTTGCATTGGATACTTCCTCATTTGACGATATATCTTCACGAAATTTGGTATGAGTTATTGTGCATAGAAATAATGTAATATCGGAAGAAATTGTTCAGATCGGCTTACTATAGCATATAGCTTTCATACAAACTGAACACATAGTTACTAAAAGAAATGCGCCTGTGAAGAGTATATTAGCTTCGGTGCAACCGAAGTTAACGTTTTTTCTTGTTTTTATTTGTAGTCTTTCATTTCTAACAAAAACTATGCTTTTTCTCAGATAAAATTATAAAAAGAAAATAAATTATCGTTGTTATTTTAATTTATATTTTCTTCAGTAAAATGGGGTTAATATAGACTTTATCATCTATTTTGATACCACACTGACGTAACAGCGCATGCAGTCAATTCGTCACTGCTTGAGCCAACTCAACGGAAAGATGATACGTAACACGGCATGAATCCGTGTTTGTGCAGACACTTGTCGCCCAACTATTTTATTAAAGACTCGCGTCCACTGCAAAGACGTCAGCTTTTGAATACAGAGTTTTTGGTGTTAAAAAAATGTTGGAAAAATAAAAGATTACTACCTATTTCGATATGGATTGAGTGCTCCAATTACATATGTATGTATATGTACATAGGTAAACAAACTTAATTTAAATATAAGTACAAGTTTATGAGTGGTATTTGTGTGTGTGTGTATTTGTTTTTGCATGCAATTGACAATCACCACTGAAAGGCTTAAACGTCTTGCCGCAATGGAATGCTCTGCGGCGCTGTATTACGCTTGTATAGTTGGCGTACACACGGTACATATACATTTATACACACAGTATATATATTTATTTGTATACGTTTGTGTATCGCTTTGATTTGTCATTCGCTGCACAGTCGAATGGAGAAAAATTTAAAACTATTAAAACTGTAACTGCTTCAGCGGCGACCGGCATTCGTAATAAAATGGCTTAATGCCACTCACACCCATACACACATACATACATATATATAAATAAATGCAGTTATCCCATTATAACGTGAGCATGCGGTTATTTGTGACTTTTTGTGCTAACTGTTTCGCACATTCTCCTCTTTCACTCGATCACAATGCGCTGACAGTTAACAATCAACAAGCGCGCCAAGCAATGCCAAAATAAAATAAAATTAATGAAGAGATCATAGTACAATAACAATAACAAATAATAAGTCAAACAAGGCGTGCTTTCGTCGTGAACAACAGTTGCTTTGCATAATTTATTGGCAATCGAAGCAACGGCGCTGAGCTGATTATTGGTATCACGCACACATACTTATGCACCAACACATATATGTACATACATAGCGTTACACCTACAATCGCTTAGTCGCACAATTGCTGAGTCAGCGGCTGAAGCGTCTTAAGTCCCATAATTGAAAAGCAAATATTTAAAGTTCCAAAAATTGGTTGCGTCAACGAGTTCGCTGCTTAAGTCTTTTGCGAGGCGTCGTAAGCCAAGCAGCGCCGGGGCAGCGCGATGACATTCACTTTTTTCGTTTTTTGTCAATTTGGCAGAGGTCAATGGAATGTTTGCCAGCTGGGCCGGGGTTTGACGAGCACCCAATACACAAACAAACACACATACATTCGCAGCATAGAATACACACACACACACAGAAAGAAATAAATCAGCGCACACACAGCTAAATCCAGCTCATCTGCCGGCGGTTCGCTGCTATGCCTGACTCCTATAATTTTTTCACGCCTTATGCGTGTCTGCTTGTGCGCATGTGTGCGTTCAATTAAGTATGCGGGTGTTGCACGCCGTCGTGGCCATCCCCATTTCGCTGTAAATTGCTCTTTGATTAGTTGTTGTGTGGCTGCATTTGTTAACCTCAAAGTGCCAGAGTTCAAACTTATGCATGCAACAACAACAAACATACAACAACAACAACAAACATACAACAACCAAGAGGCAACAACAACACCGTTTGTGGGCACGCAAGCCAGCAAGTGGCAGCAATGACAAGTGACAGGGGTGGTTGCTCCTGCCTGCCGTTCATATCCAACGTGTAGCGTGTGGCATGCGTGATGTGGCATGTGTGCAGCGGCAGCAACTATTAAAAGTGAAAAATCAAAAACACAAAGCGAAAAAGTGAAAAATGTATGTGAAAACACAAAGCGTCTGCTCAAGCGTTGGTTAATGTATTAATGAATTGGCGTCGCAGCAGCTGTGATTGTTGTTGCTGGCTACAATAACAGTTGTAGTTGTTGTTGTTGTTGTTGTTGTCGTTTTTATAGTGTTTATTGTTTTATTTTTCATTAATTTCTGTTTGTTTAGCACGGCACTGCCTCTTGTTACGGCCGTTGTTTTCGTTGTTGTTGTTGCTGTTGCTGAAATTTTTGCTTACAATACAATGACTTTTTAATTAAATTGTGTGCATCGCATATTCATATTTTATGGTAGTCCATTAATTGTTGGCCGCTTCATTGCTTTCTTTTGCTTCGCGTTAAATGCATTTCATACGAAAATAGTGCGGATGTGCAAACAACTTGCCAACAAACAAACAGACAGACAGGCGGATGGGCGGACAGACGGCCAAAAGTCAATGTACAGCAAACATATTTGATTTGAGCGCTTGCTTTGCAATATTTGTCATCTTTTGAAGTTGTTATTATTTAACTTGATTTTGAGTGGCCAGTTTGTATGGCAGCTACATATATGGTATAGTGGTCCGATCTTAAAAATTCCACCCGATATTGTGGTGTTGCCTTCGAAAGCAATATATGACAAATTTTATAAGAATACCTTGTCAAATGAAAAAGTTCTCCATACATGGACGTGAATTTGATCGGTCAGTTCGTATGGCAGCTATATGATATAGCTGATTGTATACTACTCTAAATTTACTGTTCTGCATTATTCCAGTGGTACATCTTTTTGACCGCTTAAGAAATTGCCTGGGATCCAATATGAACAATCAATTAGCAGTCAAATGTCCATGTAATTTGTGTTAGTCCCACTAATGTCCATAGTTCTCTTAATCTCACGATAGATCACATGACGATCTTGCGATCTTACTTGGCGCACAGCATCAATAGTTTCTGGAACGACAACTGATTTTGGATGACCTTCCCGAAATTCATCTTGGAGTGATTTACGATCTCGATTGAATTCACTATGCCACCGATAAACACTGGTCTTTGATGAAGCTTTGTCGCCGAAAATTGAATTAAGTTTATCGACGCACTGTTGAGGAAATAATTCACGTCGAAAGTTGTAAAATATAATCGCGCGAAGGTGTTCACTATTTAATTCCAAATTTTTATTGGAGAAGAATATTTTAAGTTACTGTAAACAAGACAAATAGCAGTCGTATGTCAACGTTCTGAGTAATTAGTACATTAGTAATGTCAAACTTTACGATAAAATTGTGAGTTTCCAGATTGCAACTCTGGTACTCTGGTTGTTGTCAAATTCCGAAATGTAAAAAGCAACCTACGAATCTTCAATAAATTTGGCATAGATTATTATGCAAAGCAACGGTACAGTCTTCGAAGGAATTGCTCAGCTCGGATCGCTATAGCAGTAAGCTTTCCTACAAAATGACCGATCAAAATCGAGTTCCTGTAGGGAATTTTTTGTATTTGTGAAGTGTATTATAGTAAAAAAATTTCTCGAAAATGTGTAAAGAAAAGTGTGTTTTTTAAATATTTTTTTGCATACATTTTTTTTTAAATATTTTTTTTTTTTGAATTGTTTTGAATATTTTTTTTTAATTTTTTCAAATATTTTTTAAAGCTTTTTTTTAATTTTTTCAAATATTTTTTAAAGCTTTTTTTTTAATTTTTTCAAATATTTTTTTTTTAATTTTTTTAATAATATTTTTTTTTTATTTTTTTAATAATATTTTTTTTTAATTTTTTAAATTTTTTTTTTTAAGTTTTTTTAAATATTTTTTTTTTAAATTTTTTTTTAATATTTAATATGATATTTTAAAATGTTTTTTTATTATTTTATTTTTATTTTTGAGTTTCTATAAAAGGACTGAACAGATTTTTTACTACAAGTATGTTTTAGTCTAAACTTTAGTATTTTCAAAAGTTACTTAATTGTTCATAAAATGTTATTTTCACGTCTTGACAGCCTTCTCTGAATATTCGTTTTTTGTTAGTTCTGCTATCTATATATACATATGTACATACATATGAATAATCACACTCACATCAAATATATCTCGCCATGTTTTTGCATTTTAAGTTTCAAGTAAGTGCCAATCTCTGGCATTAGCTGCAAATTTCCTGAGGTTAAGAATAAACTTTAAGGAGGAAAAATCGACAAAATCCTATCTGGGATAGTTTATAATTCCCTTAACATATTATTTACTTATATATAAGTCCTTTGACACCTTATATTTGTCACATAAATATCATTTGCATCTTTAACATAATCCCACACTGTTAATTTGCACTGTTACTGTGCTTCCTTTAGCAGCTGTAAAACAAAACCCGTGAGCACAGTGCTAAAAGTGTGATTTACAACGCCATCAAATAAGCAACAACACGTAATTTTGGCGTCTAAAAGTGTCAAAAAAATGTTCAAGCTGAAAAAAAATTAATAAAGGAAAATTATTGCTTCCAACACCACTGTAATAATTATGAAAAATAAAAATCAATAAATCACATTTAGCACCCACTTCTTTCATTACGAATTGGCGCAAAATTATATGTCAGCTGCAACAACAAAAATACCTACAGACAAACAGATAGCAATCTAAGTAGTTCCAGACAAATAGACTGTGGCTGTAAATAGTTCGAACGCAATTGGCCGGTCGCCCGATTGAAGCGCGTTTCGCACGAATATCGGCACGCTGTATGAATATTCTCACATTTTTCTTCCTGCCTATTCTGGCATTATTTTGTTATTTTTTTTTCTTTTTCTCTTTCGCACAAATATGCCAGTTATTTATGACCAAGTTAGCAAATATTTGCCGTTCGCTACTCGTCGTCGCACCGTTACCCACAACAAGAGCGAGGCGCTTACATACCAACCCACATAACTGGTATTTTACCTTGTGCTGTTGTTGGTAGTGGTTTTTGTTGTTTTATTTATATCTTATTTTGCTGTTGCTGCCGCTGTTTGCTCGCAGCTACCATTCTATTGCCTCTTGCTGTTTCTGTTGACTTGTGGGAAACAGCGGTGAGGGTGCAGCTGATGTTGGCGTTCGTTTTAGCGGTTTCCAGCCGATTTCTAACCACTCAATTTGCATAGATGCTCGCGAAAATGGAGCCAAATTCTTCGAATATTGACGGGTAGTCATGCGTACCTGTTTATACCATATTTCTATATTCATATGTACAAGTATGCTTGTAGTTATGTGCTTATGAAATATTAATCCATTAAGCTGTTCGTAATATTTCTGTTTATGCTTGAGCCGGTTTTACGCAGTAGATAAAATCGGGCATATTATAGTTTCCAAAAGAATAGATATTAAATACTTTGTTTTCATTGCTTGCGTAGCCAATAAAATAGACCAACTTGGAATTTGCCTTTATCGCAATAGTTAGTATCAGTCCAGCTGAAAATGCCTTTCTGTGTGAGGAAGCCATTTTATTCGGATCCATATATTTTAACGGGTGATTTTTTTGAGGTTAGGATTTTCATGCATTAGTATTTGACAGATCACGTGGGATTTCAGACATGGTGTCAAAGAGAAAGATGCTCAGTATGCTTTGACATTTCATCATGAATAGACTTACTAACGAGCAACGCTTGCAAATCATTGAATTTTATTACCAAAATCAGTGTTCGGTTCGAAATGTGTTTCGCGCGCGTGTTTTGTTCAGCGATGAGGCTCATTTCTGGTTGAATGGCTACGTAAATAAGCAAAATTGCCGCATTTGGGGTGAAGAGCAACCAGAAGCCGTTCAAGAACTGCCCATGCACCCCGAAAAATGCACTGTTTGGTGTGGTTTGTACGCTGGTGGAATCATTGGACCGTATTTTTTCAAAGATGCTGTTGGACGCAACGTTACGGTGAATGGCGATCGCTATCGTTCGATGCTAACAAACTTTTTGTTGCCAAAAATGGAAGAACTGAACTTTGTTGACATGTGGTTTCAACAAGATGGCGCTACATGACACACAGCTCGCGATTCTATGGCCATTTGAGGGGAAAACTTCGGACAACAATTCATCTCAAGAAATGGACCCGTAAGTTGGCCACACCAAGATCATGCGATTTAACGCCTTTAGACTATTTTTTGTGGGGCTACGTCAAGTCTAAAGTCTACAGAAATAAGCCAGCAACTATTCCAGCTTTGGAAGACAACATTTCCGAAGAAATTCGGGCTATTCCGGCCGAAATGCTCGAAAAAGTTGCCCAAAATTGGACTTTCCGAATGGACCACCTAAGACGCAGCCGCGGTCAACATTTAAATGAAATTATCTTCAAAAAGTAAATGTCATGAACCAATCTAACGTTTCAAATAAAGAACCGATGAGATTTTGCAAATTTTATGCGTTTTTTTTTTAAAAAAAGTTATCAAGCTCTTAAAAAATCACCCTATATATGTAGTTAGTGCTATCATCTCACAACTGTCGGCCAATTGGTTCATTCGATATGCGAGGTCCGATTTCAAAGAGCTGTGTTCAATATATTTTCTTGTATATTTGTCTATATGAAATTTCTGGCAAAGTGGGTGCCGTAGGAGCTCTCAAGCGTACTACTTACCGCATCACAAGTAAAAGGTTTTTTAATAAGAAATTCTTTGTTTCTGTGAAAGTACATTCGATGACATTATGTATGGAAGGAATCGAGTTCCCTATGCAAGTTTCACAAAACTTGGTTTTCAATAAATCGATTGTAACATTCGCTGTGTTGCGGCGTCCTGTTGGAACCACATATTATCCATATATGTATATCAGCCGATTCGGGCCAAAAATATTTGGTTATCATTGGGCGGTAGCGTTTCCTATTCACAGTAACGTGTCGGTCTTGATTATCACGGAAGAAGTACGGCCCAATGTTGCTGCCGGCTCATAAACCGCACCACACCGTAATTTTTTCGGTATGTAATTGCGACTCATGGAGTACGTGTGGATTTTTGCCAGACCAATAACACATATTTTGCTTATTGACGAAGCCATTCAGCCAGAAATGAGCCTCATTGTTGAAAATGATTTTTCGATGAAAATCCAGATTATTTTCAAATTGTTGCTCAGTTCAATTAACGAAAATACGACGATTCTGGTGGTCAAGCGGCTTCAGTTTTTGTGAGAATGACGTCGCAGAGATGCCCAACACTTGAGAACGACGTGTGAGAGACTGATTTAGGTCTTCCACAATTGAGGCGCTAGCGGCAGCAATATTCTCGACACTATGGGCACTTCTTTGTCTCATTGGCACGGGAACATTTTGTACTGTGCCTGTGGATTCAAATTTTTCCACTAGACGCTTAATTGTTGATCTGACAGGACGATTATGACGATCATAAATTGGGCGTAGCGCTCTTAAAGTTGAGGCCATTGATTCCGAATTTCGGTAGTAAATTTTAATAATTTCGACTCCTTGTTGGAACGTATATCTTTCCATTATGAAATCAGAAACCTTACCGAAGAGAAATGTCAAACGAGCGGGGGAAAATATGAAGTCGTTTGCTGTCCCTATCGGTCTACATTTGTAGCCTTCCTATTGAACAACCCTTTATATGAAAATCATAGGAAATTGCTTAAATTGATCAGCGAATTGATTTCATATTTATTGTGTTCTCCGAATTTGGTTTCAAAATGATTGCTTAATTGTCCAAAAAAATGTTGTTCTAATAAACTAGGACCGATAATTTTTGAAAACAAAATCATCATAGTAGGACGAATGACACCCACTGGAAAAGAAAATAATTTACGGATAACCTCAGGTCGCAAGGAGGTAGGTGGAGCGGTATAGTTGAAATTTTAAGCGTTAAAAGTGGTTCATCTCGATTTTGGGGAAAACTACGAGATCTATATAAAAAAGTTATATCTAAAAGTTTGAGTTAATGAAAAGTTCTAAAATTTTTGTATATACTACATTTATACTTATAGCCTCAATTAAAATAAAAAAGTTTTGTATTTTTAATTTTTAAATTTCTTTTACGTCTCAAATACAGTGTATTTTTGTTTTATTTGAAATATTTCACGTAATATCCAAAAATCAGCCTAATTTTCAATCAAAAATTCTCACGCTGTAAAAGCAACTTTGTTTTTTTATTTGTTGTGTTGGTTGAGATGTCTATTTCTGATGATGTAAAAAAAATATACATTGCTGTTGTTGTACAGTTCCTCAAAATTCTCAAATAAAAAATACGTCACTAATTTACTTGAAAACGTGAAGTAAACCGTTCATTACTTCACTGTGTGTTCAGCCTAAGTAAATGAAAAAATAAAAATTTCAAAAGTTGACTGTTTTTTCAAACGTGTTAATCGTGCTTTTAGTTTGGACGAATCTCTAAAACCTGTGAAACTTATCTCAGCGCAAATATTTTTCGACAAGTAATTGAATATCGTTAATATTATGTACCCTATTTACACTCTTTGCACTTATTCTTTGTGAATACAGTAATACCCCGACTTACGCTACCCCGTTTTACGCGAATTCGAAGATACGCGGTTTTTCATTTTGATTGCCGCGCGCATCGGCTCTCTCGCTCCGCCCACTCAGTGTTCAATTTGCGACAGGTTTAAACGTGTTCCGCGTGAAATTGTTTTAAGTGCGCAGTGCGTTTTACTTATAATTTCTAATTATGTCGTCTAAAAGAACGAAAAATGAGTCATTTGAGCCTAACAAGAAAAGAAAAACACTGTCTTTGGAGTGTAAACTGAATATAATTAAAGACTTTGAAGCAAAAATGAAAATTTGTGAATTGGCAAAGAAATTTGACCTACCGGAATCAACAGTCCGAACGGTTGTAAAAGGTAAAGAAAAAATTATGACCGCTGTGAAAGACTCTCAATCTTTGAATTCAAGTATCATCCGTAAGCGTCACGGTATTATCGCACAGATGGAAACATTGCTACAGTCATGCTGTGATAATCAAGTAAGAGTGAAAAATTGTCCTGTTGATCAAAATACAGTGTGCTTTCAAGCAAAGCAGATTTTTGAAAAACTAAAAGAAGAAGCTGGGGAGGCGGCTGAAAATGAAGTGTTTAAAGCTAGTAACGGCTGGTTCAGCCGATTTAAGAGTCGTTGTAATTGGCATAGCATCGCAGAGAGTGGAGAAGCGGCAAGCGCTGATAAAGAAACTGCATCTCTCTATCCAGAAAAACTCAAAACAATGATAGATGAAGGTGGCTACACTAGTCAAACTATTTTCAACGTAGATGAAACAGGTCTTTTTTGGAAGAAAATGCCTAAAAGAACTTTTATTGCGCGTGAAGAGAAAACTTTTCCAGGTTTTAAAGCCGCCAAGGATCGATTAACAGTGATGGTTGGTGCGAATGCAGCTGGAGATTGTAAATTAAAACCTCTCTTAGTTTATCGCTCAGAAAATCCAAGAGCCTTAAAAAATAAATCTAAAGCTGGTTTGCCTGTCATTTGGAAGTCTAATGCAAAAGCTTGGGTGACAGCTTCTCTTTTTGAAGACTGGTTTGGCCATCATTTTATTCCTGAAGTCGAACGTTACTGCCGATTAAAAGAAATCCCATTTAAAGTGATGCTACTAATTGACAATGCGCCAGGTCATCCTCCCGCAACTCTAATTAATTTCGATCCACGTGTGGAAGTTGTATTTTTGCCACCAAACACTACCAGCTTGCTTCAACCAATGGACCAGGGAGTCATTAAAACATTTAAAGCTTACTACACAAGGCGGTCATTTGCACATCTACATGAAGCTATGAGACAAAACAATGAGCTTTCTGTTAAAGACTTTTGGAAGCAATTCAATGTTTTAGATGCTGTAAGAATTATTGGACAATCTTGGAATGAGGTTTCACAAAAAACTCTCAATGGTGTCTGGAAAAAACTGTGTCCATTTTTTTTCACCTCTGAAACCCAAGGAGAAACCATTTCAGATCCTGAACAAATCGATAGCATAATAGAAGAAGTGGTCGATATCGCCAAGCAATTAAATTTAGAGGTCGATAATGATGACGTTCAAGAATTGCTAGATTGACACAATCAAGAGCTAACAATTGACGAGGTTATAGAAATGCGTAAGTATGAGCAAGATATTGACCAAACTGATTCGCTAGACCCAGTTGAATCGGTAAATCAAATGACAATTGCAAACTTAACAGAAGGGCTCAATTCAATTGAAAAGGGGTTACAAATTTTAGAAAAAATTGATTCTAATGAAGAACGCATTTCTACTACAAAACGAGGGATAAAAAAATTACTGGTATGCTACGAGGAAATTTTACGTGAAAAGAAGAAAAATTTAACTCGTCAGGCAACACTGTTAGAATATATGAAGCCTTCGACATCAAAATAACTTCGGTTTAGCTTACTTTATTCATAACAATGTAATATTTTTTTATTATCCTACACTTTATTAAACATTTTTCTTCTAAATTATTGTTTTCTTTAAACTCTGGTCCCGATTAAACAAACTTTATATGTATTTATATGCAACGTTGAACCCCGACTTATGCGAATTCGACTTACACGGCAACCGCTCGGACCCACCTATCGCGTAAGTCCGGGGTATTACTGTACTCAAGATTTTTGCACAACGGCAACAGCGATTTTTCGCCATTATAGCGTTTTCACATGCAAATCGTGTGCACAAATTTTCCACTGCTCATTTCGTTCATACATATTTTTATACATACACATGTATACGTATAAAATATATATGTTTGTCTGTCTGTGTATTTTATGCGTGTATCTGTCGATCTTTCTAGCTGTCTTACGACCTTTATTTTGATTTGCTTGCAACACTTAGTAAAGCAACAATTGAAATTTTCATTTTTTTTATTTATTTATTCGTGCACAACAATAATAACAACCGACAATTCCACTAGCAAGTGGTGCTTGCGTTTTTATTGCCAATTTGGCGAACAATGTATCTCATTTTAACGCCATAAAAATTATTATGATTTAGTTGGCTGTTGTTAAACTTTTATTAAGCGCTTGTTTAGGCAAATGAATTTGTTGCCATATACATATGGTAGGTATATATATGTACATATTTGTAGTTATATATACATAGTATCTGAATTGTTTTTTGCAAGGTGTGAGTCAAAGTAAATTCTGCTAGGCGTAGTCAAGTTTCGATTAAACAAAAATTTGCCGAATATTAATTATTTTCGAATTGGGTTAATTTTTTATACACCCAATTGAGTTTTTTGGTGTGGTTATTTGGGTTTTAAGCCCACAGCGCACAGCAAAAAAAAATTAAATTTAAACTGAAAATATTCAAACCAAATAAATTTTGAAGGGGTTTATTTAAGGCGGTATTCTGGTTTAGAAATTCGAAAAAATCGCTTTTTTTACTTATTTTTATAGTATAACCCTTTAAGAAAATGTCCCTAAGGGGATTTTTCGAAATTCAAATTATTTTCCGAGTTACAGCTCATTTTGTGATGCGCCGACAAAACTGTTTCGCAGCCTTTCTCAAGCTTTAAACTCGGTTTTTCTTCATTACACAGCATTAATCGTTTGGCCATGTGCGACGAACTCTCGGTGTACAATACCCTCGGAATCGTAAAAACAAATCAGCATTGCCTTTATTTTTGACTTCCGAAGACGACTTTTTCTGATCGTCACAGAGGTCCTCACGATCTTCTTGGAATCGCTTAAACCACTCATGCATGCATTTGAAATGTTTCAGTAAACGTTTTCCCAAGTTTAAAACAAAATTTTAGATTTGCTCTTTGTTCAAAACTCATTTTACGACCGATGACCAAAAGCTGCTGTCACTTTTTGATCGATAACATCGATTGTAGTTATCCAATTGTCCTAGAATATCAATACGAAATGTAAAAAATTGAGAGTCAAACTTTTTATTTCATATACCCACCAATAGGTGGCGCCACCAGAAACAGTTGTATTTAAAAAGTTCTGTTTCTTTTACGATAGACCTTGTATATCGCTTTTCGCAAAACGTTTATTTTTATAGTGGATTTAATCTCGTTTTTTTACTAATTTAAATATTATTATAAATATCGCGAACTTATGAACTCATAGAGATTATACTACAAGTATTTCCCTTAATGCTACTTTGACCACTAAAGGCTGAAGTAACTAAGATCATTAAGACCCAATCGTAGAACTTTGCTTGCAGGCAACAAATATTTTGAAATCGATAATGAGTTTTTGAAAAACAAAAGAGTATGAATAATGTTGTTTTTGTAAGAATTCAAAGGAAATAAAAATGATTGATTAATATTATATTTGAGTGTGTTATCGTTGTATCAAGTCCATATTAGATGTGTTATCAATTCATCGATACTATCGACTAAGCACTTTATTTGTTATCGAGTAGTCCAAAGTACTGCTTTTGCACTTGAATTTTCATATAAAATTTCCCGTTTGTACCTGACTGCGTTATCAGCACATTAAATTATCGATTACTTGCAAGTTTTATCGATTCATTAAAATTGTCGATTATTTGTCAAAATTATCGATTATGTAAATACTTTGATTTTGTATTGATTCAGTAAGTTATTGGTTATGTGTTTTGAATTATCGTTTAATTAAAGTGATTATAATTTCAATGTGTTATCGATTCATAAGTCCATATTAGATGTGTTAACAATCCATAGACAGTAACGAGTATGTATTTTATTTGTTATCGACTATTCAAAAGTACTGCCTTTGTATTTGAATTATCATAAAAAGCAACCAGTTGCTACTTGACCATGTCTTTTGTGTATCAAAATATCGAATATGTCCTTTGAATTTGTATCGATTTATCAAAGTTATTAGTTATGTAGCTTCACGTTTTATTGACTTATAAAAAATTATCGCGAAATTTGTGTTATCGATTAATTAAAATTATAGATTATGTACTTGGAATTTGTATCGATTCGTCAAAGTTCTCGGTTATGCACTTTTACGTTTTATCTTGAAAATTCTTAAGTCTTGAAACGAATAAATATTTGTCAATTTATCGAATGCCTTTCTAAAAGTATTTTTTTTTACATATTATGAAATATTAAAATCAAAAGTAAACTAGTGGAAAGTGCCGTTCTGTGCGTTACGAAATGGCTGTGTTCGTCCTAGAGTTCACACCCACTAAATTTTTATTTCGGTTATTTTTCATTTGACTTTATTAATTCTTTCAGCTAGACACCATAGTAAAATACATAACATCAATTCTTTAATTTTTTGTTTCTTTAGTTTTTATGTTCTGTTGTCTTCGCTTAATCGTAAACAGAACGTCTTGGTTTCAGAAATTATTAGTCAGCTTTTCGTGCTAAGTATACCATGCGCTATCGTATATCTCAGGCTATCCCCAGTGGCCAACTGCGCTGGCCTTGGCGTGACGCCAAAAGTGTGACCGCACTGACTCAGCCACCGTGTTGCATATGTAATTAGCAGTTTGTCCCACTGTGTGTGCGCTGCGCTGAGACGATTTTGAGCAACCACACGCCCACGCTAGAAAACTTTTAATTTAAATATGCATATGTATTTTAAAGCATATTATTTATAAAAGAAATAAACAGATTTCGTCACACTCTGTGCCACTGCCAGAAAATTCCGTGGTAGAAAAGGAAACATTTTGACCGATTTTAACGTGTGATTTACGCTTGTAATTTCATACTAATGAATCTGTCAGAGCTAACCAACGCCGCGAGTTGCATATTAACAGTTATTTCATGCGCTTCTGTGTGTGTGTGTGTGTGTGGCGCGCACAGTAGCACGCATTCTTGTTGACAATAAAGCCAAGTGCTTTAGCGGCAATTAACGCCTCAGCTTTTCGCGTGGGCAAATATTCTGCAAATTTATTTTATTGACAAGTCGCCGCAAAGCTATTTCTCGCACGCAAATATCAAAACCTGTTTAATGTTGTTTTTTTTTATTTTGTTTATTTTTAACATTTGCGAATATGCAAATGACATTTCGTCTATACCGTTAGTTTGGTGCGCTGCGCCGCTGGTTAGTTAATTGGTAATTAGTTGCTAATAGGCCATGAATATTAAGCAGCCCTTTTGCGCGCTTACAACAACAACAAAACAACAAGTAGCATAAGATATTTTTACGTTGTTTTAAGGTTTCTTTGTCTATTTTTTAAGCTTCTGCTTTGCCTCGTTTCATCTTTTTCAGCTATTGTGTGCGCACTTTTTGTGCTTTTGCCAAATTGCAAATGATTTTTCGCTTTTTAATGTCTGCTCTTGGCTGTCAGTCACAATAATATTGACATACATTTGTCAGGTAAAAAATTGTAAACTGCAAAACATTTCCACAATTCATCATAAGCTGCTCGGTAATGTCACAAAAGCACATGAAAATGTTTTCGTTGTTGGTTTTTCACCATTTGCAGCCTTTAGAAAAATTGCAAATATTGATTGATGTCGTCAAATTTGTGGAATCACAGCATGTATGTTTGTCGGTACTCGACAAGGTATTTCGAGGACGCTAAAAAGTAGTGCACAAAATAACGGCGTTTTTTTATGTTAGCCATGTCATTTTATGCAGACATCATACATACTGTTTATGTTCTAGTGAACAAAAGAAATAGCTGACTAAATTTAGTTGTACCGAAATGCGGTACTATTTTCAAATCAAAGCTGAACAGGTTTAAGTGAGGTCTTTAAAATTGTGAGCAAAATAAATGATCATTGCTGACTAAATTTTGTTGTACCGAAATGCGGTACTATTTTCAAATCAAAGCTGAACAGGTTTAAGTGAGGTCTTTAAAACGTTTTGAAAATTGTGAGCAAAATAAATGATCATTGCTGACTAAATTTTGTTGTACCGAAATGCGGTACTATTTTCAAATTAAGGCTGAAAAGGCTTCAGTGTGGTCTTTAAAACGTTTTGAAAATTGTGAGCAAAATAAATGATCATCACTGACTAAATTTTGTTGTACCGAAATGCGGTAATATTTTCAAATCAAGGCTGAAAGGCTTCAGTGTGGTCTTTAAAAAGTTTTGAAAATTGTGAGCGAAATAAATGATCATCACTGACTAAATTTTGTTGTACCGAAATGCGGTACTATTTTCATACAAAGGCTGAAAAGGCTTCAGTGTAGTCTTTTAAAAGGCTTGAAAATTGTGAGCAAAATAAATGATCATTGCTGACTAAATTTGGTTGTACCGAAATGCGGTACTATTTTCATACCAAGGCTGAACAGGCTTCAGTGTGGTCTTTAAAAAGGTATGAAAATGGTTATTAGCCAGCAAGGCCGAAAATCGCTAGTTCCTACTGGACCACATTTATTTTAGGTTAACCGAGTATAAATTTTAAACACAATTTTTCTGGTTACCTAACAGTTTGTAGAAGAATTATCGCCATACAATTTATAATTTTTTCATATTACATGCATTTTTTTTAAACGCCGTCATTAGACATTTTTTTTTTGCTTATAGGCCATTATATGTATGTATGGATGCCATCTTCTAGTACAGAAGTTTTTTTTAAGCAAAAACTTAGCAAAATGTTTGGAGTGCTTTTAATCGATATTTGCCTGTATTGCTTAACAAGTATCGATTGTTTTGTGGTATCGATTAATTAAAATTATTTCAATATGTTATCGGTTCATCAAGTCTTTATTATTAATCCATCTATTGTATCGAGTATTTTCATAAAAAATGTCCACTTTGTACTCAACATTTATCGTTTATGTATCAACAGTAGCAACAGTAGAATTTGTATATGTTAACCAAAGTTATCAGTTATGGTTTTTTCAAGTTTTTTTAACTCCTGAGAAAATATCGAGTATTTTGTCTTATCGATTAAATAAAATGACTGAAAAAATATGGATGATGTACTTGGAATTTGGAGCGGTTATCGGCTAAATACTTTCAAGTTTTATCGACTCATGAAAAATTATCGATTATTTTATGTTATCGATTAATTAAAATTATTCGTTATTATTTTAATGTGTTATCTGTTCGAAGGCGATATTAATTGTGTTATCGATTCATCAATAGTATCGAGTGTGTACTTTTTTGTGGTCAAAATTATTGCTTTTGTACTTCTAGTTACAAAAATATGTCCAGTTTGTACTTGACTACATTATAGATTCATTAAAATTATCTTAATCTTAAATTATTTACTTGCAAGTTTTATCGAACCATGTAAATTATCGAATAGGAATATCGATTGTATACTTTGAATTTATGTATGTCGATTCATTAAAATTATCGACTATTTACTTGCAAGTTTTATCGACTTATCTAAATTGTAGAATATGTACCAAAAGTATTGATTATGCACTTTCATGTTTTATCGATACAATAAAATTATCGATTATTTACGTATATGTTTTATCGGTTCATGAAAATGATCGAATCTGTACTTTACTATGTTATCGATTATCCAAAATTTACTTAAATATGCCATCGATAAATATAAATTATCGAGTACTTAATCTAATTTGTTTGCGATTAGTCACAATCTGCAAGAAAAACCTACGATTTCATGTCAAAAAGTAGATTATAATTTGCTGCATATACATATGCAAATCTTTTAGCCGGACATTAATTACTTTGCATGCAGTGAAATTGCATAAAAACTTACGAAAATATATAAATTACCTTAATGCCGTATATTCCGAAGCGCATGATGCCAACAAGTGTCTTTTGTGCAATAATCCCTGCATTTGTCATTTGACAAATATTTGTACCAGACTTTTAAGAAAGCTGTAAGCGAAATTTATTAGACACACACACTCGCGCAAACACACATGCATACACGTATTCATTTAAATAACATTCATATTTTCTCTTATATTTCACACTTTTATCTCACTTGAGTGACTCGCTGCAATTTATATTTCTTAATTAATGTAACTTTTGTTTTCTTTTTCTGCCATAAAAATTATAACCGTCACAAGAATGATTAGTGTAATTAAACGTTTGTTGTTTGCGCCAAGCGAAATTACAAAAAAAACTTTAGAAAATATGAAGATGACTGGGATGACTCGCACATGACGGATATTTGTTGTGTGTTTTGTAGTTAGATAGTTGTAGCACCGTTTAGCGGATTTTCAGGGTCAACGTGTCTAATGTGTGTTCCCGTTATTTAAGCGTTGATTGAGTTCTAGACGTTGTTGAAAGTGAATTTGAATATAATTTTTGTAGAGAAAAAATTTGATTGTTATTTTTTTTATTATTCTAAAATGTCATAGGCATCCTTACTGTATCTTCCAATGAAGCATTTATTGAATAAAATGTCGCTTTAAAAAATTATTCACAAGCAGTCCACTTTTTCTGACTTGCAAGTGTATATAAGCCGTTAACCCAACGTTAATCATGTGAGGTCATATTGACCAGCTGGCTCTATAATTTTTTAGCATTTGGTGTGTCAGGTATCAAATGTATATTGGTCTAATTATAGTTTTATGTATATCCTCATATACATATATTTTTTCCCATTAAAGTGAAAACACCCTAAAATTAAACATATTGTCGCCCAAAATGTGAAATAAGGTAACATCACCTTTCATAAGTTACAGGCGAAGGAAAAACGACATATTAAAAACTACTCATATTAAACAAAAATTTAGTTTAGGTTATAAAATGGTTATACATTGGGTATGAAATGGGTATATATTGGTTATAAAATGGTTATATGTTGGTTATATACTGGTTATACATTGGTTATATCTGACAGTAGAAACTGGAAATTGTATGCTACATACATATGTACATATGTATATAATATGATGTAGTAAATCGTAAGCAATAAAAAAGTAATTTTCGATTTTTTTAATGATACGTTGTGTTGCATTTTAGGCGACGACATGTCTGTATATTTATTTTTCGACAGTTAAATGTTTATAAAAATATTTTTAAAACTCTAAAATTGCAGTTTCGGGCTCTGACAGATTTTTTCTAAAATATTTTAAGAAAAAAATTTCAAAAATTTTGAAATTATTTATATATTTTTAAACTATTTTTAATGCCATTCATTTTACATAGCAAAAACTTGAAAATATTTATAATACTTCTCTTTACAACTACTTAAATGTGCCTTCAAATTTATTTTATGTCATGCGTTTTTCCATTTGCCATACAAAATGTCTGCTACAAATTTCCATTATGCCAAAAAGTATGTCCACATCAAAGTAGGTGCTGCCAACAGAATTGTGCAATGCAATGCCTAGCTAACGCGCGCAATACTCCTGCACACTTCCATTCCAAATAAATTATCTTATGAATTTTTACACACATATTTTCATGCTATTTTTTTTTTTTTGTTATTGTAATTTTGTTGCTGTCACCGATTTGTAAGCCTACACGCAGAAATTCTTTGCGCGCGCCATCCATAGGCGCTCGAAGGCGGCCATCTATAATCCTATGTGGGTTGAGTGCTGCTGCTGCTGCTGCTGCTGCAGCTACGACGACAACAACAACAGCAACACCGGCGAAGGTATGCATAATTAAAATATGCGCAGATACGCACACATATACATACATATATACATATGTATATACATACATGTACATACATACATACATATGTACATACTCACATATAAAGAAACGCAGACATGTATTTAAATGCAATAACAGCAACGCAAACTGGAAACTGAAAGCATAAAATACATAGTTGAGTGTGAAGCAACAACAGCAACAATAACAAAACAGCATGGCACATAAAAAAATAGTAGCAAAGAAAAGCAAAATGCTGAAATACTTGGCGCTTTCTCAATTCATTCACCCCACTTGTGAATAATTCAATGTGCTTATTGTTTGTTGTTGTTGTTGTTGCCGTTCATTTCGTTTTTGTTGCTGCTGCTACAGCGAGTGTGACATATTTGTGGGCATGGAAGGGCTTCATCGGCGAATGCGGCGGCGCATCTTCACTACGACGCACGCACGCACCAACAACAACAACTCACTCGATGATCGTTCATTCACCACAAACTCGCTCACACGCCGCTTGCTTGAGCTTTTTCGCCCATTCCCCCTCTTTTTTTTTTATACATTTTTCATTTTATTTAACGCTTGTGCTTTGATTTGTTTGCTGCTGGCTTGTTGCAGCTGCATTTCTGCCCGTTTTTTTGTTGCTTATGTTTTTCAGATTCAACAAAAAATTTTCTTTTGCAAGTGCGAATATTAATAATATGGAAAAGACCGGCATTAGTTTTTAGACGAATTGCGGCGGCAGCGACGCCACATCATTTGCTCAATCGAGCATCGCATTGCGAGCGGCGCGCCACCTACCCCGTCGCCCATAGGCCAGTGAGCGAGCCCAGTTCCTCCTTTCGACAACACTTTCAGCGTGTTGCTCATAAATATATCAAAATATTTGCTTGTGTATGTGTGTGTGTGTATGTGTCGCTCCGTTGCTGCCACTTGCCGTCACTGCATTGGATTTTTGCTGGCGACGTGCGCTGTTGTCAACTTTTAATATTTCGCCTCTCGCTGCTGCTCTTGTTTCTTCATTGCATTCCTTTGACATGCTTTCTCTGGTGGCTTGAATTCTGCTGCCTTCTGCTGCTTTTCTGAAATAAATATTTTCTTGTTGTTGTTTTTTTTCGGGTGGATCATTGCCAAATATTTTTGTGCAATCCTGAGTATTTATAGTATACATGTGTCTGTGTGTGTCTGTGCTCACAGGTATTTATTTATATTTTATTTTGTTGTCGCCAGGCTGTCAACAACTCAAATATTTTATGTAATTATTGTACAATAATAATAAATACATACATTGTGGCACCTCTGTCAAACAACGCGTGGCATTTAAACCCTTAAGCGACGGCGCACATGCAGAAATTCACTGCTCTATAGCTCATGTCGTCACCTAAAATGCAAAACAACGTATCATCAAAAAATCGTAATTGAGTTTTTTGTTGCTTACGATTCACTGCATCATATTACATACATAAGTATTTTTATGTAGCACAAAATTTTCAGCTTCCGCTGTCAGATATAACCAATATATAACCAGTATGTAACCATTTTATAACCAGTATGTAACCATTGTATAACCAATATATAACCATTTTATAACCAATATATAACCAGTATATAACCAAATAATAACCAGTTTATAACCAATATGCAACCATTTTATAACCAAAACTCAAATTTTGTTTCAATTTGATGTTATGTTATTTTGCATTTTAGGTAAAGATACGCTTGTTTGTTGTATTTATGTATGTATGTACATATATATGTACGTTAATTTTTTGCTAAGTGTATATTGTGTAACGCTCAGCGGTGTGATTAATTGTTTTGGCAGCGCAAATACCGGGTTTAGCAAAATAATATACATACATATACATATTTTTGCTATCTAAAATATTTGCTTGAAACAATAAAAAAAAAAAAAAATTGCGAAGAATTTTATATTTTTTTTTTATGTTTATAATACAAGTACAATATTGCTTTATAATAATGGCAATAGTAAATTTCACAAAATATTTTCTCTTACCCATTCCTAAATTTATTGCCAGTCCTCAACTCAAAATATTTGAAAGCAACAAAATGTATAGCATATTAATACAATACCACATTGCAACATCTAAACAATTTATATCTACTATTTCTTATATTTAATTCAAATTCTTCTAAATACTTTCTATTTATAGTTTCTGAAAAATAAAAATATTTTTTTCTTGTCTCCTAAATTCTTGACCTTCCATAATTTTTTAGCTAAGCATTCATTTAGCTTTAAATTTTTAAACTTTCTTAATACAGAGCGCATTTTTTTTAGACATCTGATTTCAAGAGGCAATAAAACGCTTGTAAAAGCATGTTATGGCTAAGAATTTTGCTTTATTAAATAAACAAAAGTTCGCCATTATGTTTTAAAAATGATTTCGTATAACTTCCAGACGAGAGATTCAACTTTCGACCACTTTTTGCAGCAATTGAAGTGTTAAGTAGACAA